>NW_027108683.1:288417-317305 GCF_000696795.3 Halyomorpha halys | reverse complement strand
TATATATATATGAATGGAACGTTCTGCGTTTCAGAAGCCGACTTTCTTGTAATATATTTAATCCTTGTTTCTCTAAAGCCTCACCCCATATTTAATTATTTTTAAATTAACTACCCTTCCTTTTTCATTTATATTCATGTATCCTATTTTTAATTTTTATTCACGTGTTACTACTTATGTGTACTTATATTAATCATTTTATTATTAATTTTCTATTATATATTTATATATCTCTGTATCCCCACTCATTTGGTAATATGTCTTTCTTAATCACTTACATATATTGTATCCCATTATTTTAACTTTATTTCTTCTTTGTTTTTCTATCTATGACATTTTTTTTTAATATTAATTTTTTAATGTTTCTTCTCCCCCTATATTATGTATATTATCATTTATTGTGTACCTAACTTTAATAATTTTTACAATGTTTACTTTAAAATTATTTTCGTTATTACGTGACGTACTCAACTGCCATCCCCACTCCTCATAATAAAAACGCTTCACTTTGACTTTGACTTCCGTCAAAACAGGTATGAATTCTGTCTCATTCATTTTCAGTTGATTTTATTCTTTTCTCTTTTCATCTCTTAATTTGTACATTCTTTAATATTTCTTCTCTTATCTTTCTGTTACTATTACCGTTTTCATTTATTGTTTATAACCTTTAATTTTTCTTAAGAAATTTGACGTTTCACTGTATACCCCTGTTATTTTCCACTATGTTTTTTCTTTGTAACTATGTCAAGTGTTTGTATCTTTTTTAGCCCTGACGAAGCCCTGCAACGTGGGGCGAAACGTTGGCTCAAATAAAAATAGTATACCCATTTACTATTTGAGTTTTATTTAACCGCACACGGACCATATTCCATTCATTGATACATACGGTCAATCAGCATATACATATATTTATAACTATTAGTTTTAGTCTGCACCGTAGTAGGGAAATATAATAGATGTATTCTATAAATAATTTGTAAACTGAAATGCATTCATAAACATACTTTATTTAATTATCTTGTGAATAAAATAACAGTTTTTATTTTCTATTTTCCAGTTGGGCGATAAAAGAAAATGAGAACCAAGTCAGAGTTTGACATTCATCGACAAGAGAGCACCTAGGTAGAAATAGGACGTGTTGACCACCTGAAAAAAAATGTATCATGACATGATGTAAATTGTTTAGTCTCTTATATACGGGTTTTTATCATAAAAATGCTATTGCAAAGCATATTTCATAATATTGTAAAAATATACTAAATTATTTGTATTTGTTTGTATTTTTATTTTATTTGTTTATATCTTTATTGAAATTTATAACTGTACATAAAAACATTTTTACATTAGAATGTCTCGTGGCCATCTTCTTTTTAAGCGCCTCGGAGAATTGTCAAGAATGGAAGAAGGAGCAAGGTTAGAAACTAATGGGTTTGAGTGGTTAGGGAGTTTATAATGGAAGGAATGATGTTTGGTTCGGTCAAGATCGGTTATAAAGGTAACGTTAAAGTCTTGAGGATTTTGAGAAGGATTTTGGATTGTAAGGATTGGATACGAGAGGGATTCGAAGGTTTAGTGGAGCTCCAAAGCTCTACTCCTTATGTCTAGATAGGCCTTAATATAGTTGTATAGATTAGTCTTTTGTAATGAATTTAATGAAAGTTTAGACCGTTTGTCGGAATCGACGTGCAGTTTCTTGTCTTTTCAGTCTTGAGCGAGGATTCCATGTTAGTCGTTTGTCCAGATGTAGTCCAAGGTAGCGGATCTGTTCTACAGAGGTAAGAGCAAGATTATTAAAGTATACTGTAGGATAGTCGGTAGGTTTACGATGAAGGGTAAAGGTGATTTTATGGGATTTGTTTGGTTTTATTTTAATCCTCCAATTACAACACCATTCTTCGAAGGTTCCGATATGGGATTGCAGAGTTCGGATACAATGACAGGGTTATTATTAAGGGCGAGCACGTGAGTAGTGTTAGTTTAATTGTTTTTGTAAATCTGTTTTTAGCCAAATTATTCCTGAAGCCAGAAGTCTAGTTGGTATTTGAGAAAAATGTTGTTACTGGATAAGAGTATGTTCCAAAATAGGAAGGAAAATCAATAAAACCAACAACAATTTGAATTAACATATAAAATCTTATAACTTATTCGAGACAGATTTTATTATTTAAATAAAATACTTTGCATATATTAATACTCTTTATTAATATCTTAAATGCCCAACGTTACGATTATGCCAACCTGGTCATTCTAAAGGACAATATTAACTTTAAATCCACACACTGACATCCAACAATTAAACTTTGCAGGATATTCTGCTCAAGTTTAATAAATTAGTCAAATTTAACCTATGTATACCACTATTTTATTTTAAATATAAATACTTTTATTGGAATTAATCTAATCACTAATATTACTCACTAATCAACAATACAAAAAATAATAGTATTATATTTATGTGAAATACATAGATTAATTTGACCAATTTTATAGCCTGCAAACTTTAATTGTTGAATTTGAGGGTATGAATTTATAGTTAAGAAAGTCGTCGAGGATGACTAGGTTGGCCGAAACGTTAGACATTTAAGGTATTAAATAAAGGGTGTAGAGACTTAATTGGACACAATTTATTTTATTTAAATAATTAAGCTACACAATATAAGTGACATATTACCGTTGCGAAAAATTCCATGTCAGTTTTGGTTCCCATGACCGTTCTTATTGACGGAGGTCTCAGGAGCATCACTTGCGTCATGTGGATTGTCTTCCTGCAAGGTATCGGCAACTTGTACCACGAAGATTCGTAAATGGTATCGCGTAAGTTGTCCAACTAGAAACAGAGAATAATCAATGCCTTTATAATAATATACTTGTTTATCACAAATATTTTAATCATCAAAATTTTGTTACTAACTGTAACAAAGATATTGCAGATTTTAATCCCTTAATAAGTTGTATATAGAAATGAAGTATTGGAAATGTAATTAAAATTGATTCCAAGTAATAAAGAACCAAGATGAGAAAATCGCTCTAATAATACGGTATGTCTAATATAGCTTATTTGATAATTTTTTTTTATTTTTATAAAATCGCTATTTAGTCTCAAACGAAGCATTAAGATTTATTACATCTCAAAATATTTTTTCCAATTGTACTTATCTTACTATTATATTATTATTATATAGACAACAGACCGTGGAGGGCTAAGTCCTCGTGCGATGTATTTCGTAATACATCTCGTGTTTCTTGACGTGGTTTTTTCGTAGGGTGGGTTTGCGAGTGCCACCCATTGGCTAACACAAATGCCCGGGTGGGACAGGGATTCGATCTGACAACCTGTGGGTTGGTAGACTAGCGCGTTACCACGCTTTTACCGCTGTCCCTATCTTGCTATTAGGGTTGTAAAATAGTATATAAATGAAAAAAATAATTACCATTTCCCAATACTAATATAATATAGATTCATAATATGCGAAAAATAGAAATTTTATAAAAGTGTTTTTGATACTTTTATAAAATTTCTATTTTACTTTCTGGTCATTTCTGACATACGGGGGAAAAGGTTTCTATAGTGTACCACCCTATTCTAACACAAACCATGGTAGGGAGTCAAGTTTTAATTTCGTTGGGGCACTATAAAAATAAAAGTTAACCCCGCAGGCCTAATTCGAACCGGCGCCGCCTCAGTTCCCATGTTGTAAAGACCTACGTCTCAACACCCTTAGCTACATACTACCCAAAGTTTTTAGATACCTGTAACTGCTATTCTAATGCTGCTTCAATCGATAGTTTTTCCATTCTTAATAAACTAGAAGGTGTAATAGAAATATTAATATCTATCTTCATTATCCTGCAGTGACTATATTAAATTAAATTAAAATTTTTTTCGTATACTTGTATTTACCTGGTCCGTCAAAATTTGATTAATGCAGCTGACAATGAACTGGTTCACTAACACATTTACGACCATCACAATTGCTTGGAAAATTACGAACTTGTTCTCCCTTTCCTGAAAACAAAACAATTTTTTAATGAACACACACAATTTTGATACACATAAACTCTCAACTTTTATTTTCAAACATTCTCCAACGTTTTGGGCCCTCAGGCCATTTTCAAGAAGACAACCTTAAATATTGATCTCATATTCTTTAAAATCTTTTCTGCAGGTTAATTGTCCATGTCATGTATAACTTTTTATATTTTAAATCTAAACCCTTTTCACATAAATAATATTATCTTTTTCCACTTACAAATATCATTTGTAACAGTTTATTAAGAGGAAAAAGATAATATTATTTAGGTGAAAAGGGTTTAGATTTAAAGTATAAGAAGTTATACATGATATAGGCAATTAGCCTGCAGAAAAGATTTTAAAGAATATGAGATCAATATTTAAGGTTGTCTTCTTGAAAATAGCCTGAGGGCCGAAACGTTGGAGAATTTTTAAAAGCAAAAGTTGAGAGTTTATGTGGCTCAAAATTATGTGTGTTAATAATGAAATAAACCTCTCTCTAGCAATCATTAAAATAAATTATTAATCTAAAATATTTTTTGTAGTGCATCGTTTGGTATTGGTCTGTAGGTCATAATATGCATTTTCAAAACTCCGAAACAGTTATTTACCTAAGCTAATTGTTTTCTTAATATGTTCTTATCATATCTTTTACTTAACAAGATTTCTGTAACGGTTTTCCTATAATAGATTTTTCTCCAATTGATTTTATTGGAAAGAAATGAATAAATAATTTTAAAATTTCAAACCATATCATTAATTAATAATACAATGATGAAAAAGTGGCAAAATTGATGAACTTTACAGTTGAGATTTCGATGAACTATAATTTTAAGAGTTTTCGGGAAAGTGTTGTTAAAATTATTTGTCGTAAAAAAAATTAAATATTTTTCTTTACAAAAGTATACCAAAAATATACGAATTTAAAAAAATATATATTTTGCATTATTGAATTTTAAATTGTTATAGAATAATACCAACGGGTAAACAAAAAAAAGATTGCCTTTTTTGTCATATGATCTCTTGTAAAATTGTGACATGTCGTATATCGACCAACATACTCACTATAATTGTCTGTTGTCTACAATTGAGCGCGGTAGCCACGGGGTTTAGCTCACAAAAGATTATAATAAAAAATTAATCTAACGTCTTACTTATTATTAAATTATATTAATATATAAATTATATTATATTAATAAATTATATTGTATATAAATTATATTAAAAGACTTAAGATGACTAAAACTTCTGATAATAAATAAAATAAAAATTAAACTAAAAATAATAAATGAAAAGGTACAATTTCTGTATTACTGAATTACTGAATCTACTAAGGGTGATTTTATGAAGTAATATTTTTGACTGAAAAGCTTAGATGTAGGGTTAGTGAAATTATAAAACAAACTATCGATTAACTATGGAATCGAAATATTAATAATCAGACAGAGCCCATCGCGCATGCGCCCGCGGTCAAACTGATATTAGAACATACGTTTTAATAACGTCATTTTTCTATTACCTTATTCGATTTCGTATTTGACATATTATTTTATATATAATACGTCTATTTTACTAATCTTATTTCCGGAAATGTCTTTTCAACTTGGAATAAATATCTTTCTTCCTAATTATCAAATCATTTCATAGTTTATTGAGTCCTGTTTTATTAGTGCTAACAATGTTAATTAGGTAATTATTTCCAACAAACAAAATTATAGGTTCTTTAGGGAAATATTTGTTAAAAAAAATTTAAGACTTGTTAGATTATTTCAGTGAGTATAAAAGCAATGTGATATTAATTATTATTATTATTATGGCACTAAGGCCTAGGAAGAACCCAGGCCCCCTTAACCAATCTAAACGGTCTCTTGCTTTCTCTTTCCATATTTCAACATTTAAAACCTTCAAATGCTCCTCCACATCGCCCAGGCATCTGATCGAGAATCGTCTTTTTTACCGTTTTCCATCTGGTTTGCCATGAACCTCTTTTTCATCGGGCATCCTCTCAACGTGTTCCAACCATCTTATTCATGCTCTTTTGACTAAAGACTAGATGCTGGGTTTCCCAAAAAGATCTATCAGCTCATCATTCCTCCTTTTTCTCCAAATTTCATTCTTCGAGACTCCTCCCTGATATTAAGGACCACCTAATTTTACATTGATACACCAAGTTTAATCAAAGCCGTTTTGGATAAAATCGAAAAAAATGTGTCGAAAAAATGAATTTGAATATCGAAACATTTATTGTCACATTCCTGGTTTACACCGGACCTGGCCTTCAATAGTTTCAGGTGACCACACACACATTGAGGTGCGAGACTTGGCTATTTCGACACAGGGGACTTTAAGACGCGTATTTCCGTAAAAAACTCAAATTTGAAATTTTTCACCGTCGCAATACTATTTCATATATTGGTAAGTGAAATTATAAGAATATTTATAAAATTTTAATGAATAAATATTTAATTATTTTTACCGTAGCTAGTTTTACACAAGATGCGACTAAAGCAATTATTCCTGAATGAAAACAGACGTTTATCGGTGTTGAGAATACGGAGCAAGCCTCTTCTGATAATCTGGAAAGAATAAAAAATTATTTTAAGATCCAAGAATTCAATTTTTATATTTATTCTTTAAAATTTAACAATAAATATTTAAATACTATATAACATATCTACAAAACAAACAGAATTAGTAGTTTAGCATATTCAGATAAATTTTAGTCTATATCTGGAATTTACAGTAACTGGGAAAACGAATTTTGGAGGAAATTAGGCGAGGTGAAAGGAGGGCACTGTTTGTTGCAAAATTATTTACAGACTTTTACAGAAACGTAAAGTTTTTTTTATTTATTTGTTGATATTTACAACTGTATAAAAAAATACAACCAGTAAATTTGATCATAACGACATATGATATGATACAGGATGTAGAGAAACTACCCAGTAGTAGAACTCTAAAACAGTCTTCTTTTCAGGCGCCTTGGAGGATTGCCAGGAATGGAACAGGAAGCAAGGTTAGAAACGAGTGGGTTTGGGTTGTTAGGGAGTTTAGTATGGAAGGAATAATATCGGGTTCGGGCTAGATCGGTTACATAAGGAACATTTAAGTCTTTATGGATGGTTTTATTAGTAACGAAATAAGGAGCATTGAGGATTTTACGAAGGATTTTGGATTGTAAAGATTGGATACGAGAGGAATTCGAAGGTTTAGTGGAGCCCCAAAGCTCAACTCCGTATGTCCAGATGGGCCTTATTATTGTCATGTAGATCAGTCTTTTGTATTGAGTTGGAAGTTTAGACCGTTTGTCGGAAACGACGTGCAGTTTCCTGTCTTTTCAGTCTTGTGTGAGGATTCCAGGTTAGTCGTTTGTCAAGATGTAGTCCAAGATAACGAATCTGTTCTACAGGGATAAACGTAAAGTTAGAATTTATAAAACCATTAGATCTATAGCTGTTATTAAAAGCAAAAAGTGGTCGTTTTTATCACTGAAACACCAATGAATTATTTCAATATATTTTTTTGTGTAGAAATTTTGGACCGAAAAAGAATGTATTTAGCTGGGATCATTCATTCAAAAGGTGCATTCAACCCAAGAGTGCAAAGTTTCAGGCATGCAGTCGAACCTTCAGGTAGTACAAGTGCCCAAGAGGAGAAAAAAGGCAGCTATCTCACCCAAATTTTTGATTACTTTAATGAAAACTATCTATTATTAATAGTCAAAATTGATGAGTCTGCCAAGTATAGGTAGGGGGAATAAAAAATGGTTGCTGTTTAAAAACCTTAAAAAAACACTAATTTTTCATTCAGAGCTCTATATCTTAAAAACTACCAACAACACTAGAAAATCAAGAAGAACATAATTTAAAGGAGAGTAAATTTTCTAAAATATGAGCCCTAATAGAGCTATTTATATGTAATAGTTCTCGAGATATATCTTTTCAAAAAGCAAAATTTCTTAAAAATCGATTGAAAGATTAGTAGTTAGATAATTTACTTTGAAAAGTCTATATCTCAAGAACTATGTGACGTACAGATGTCTATTAGCACTCAAATCAAAGCTAGTTTAATGGACTATAATAAAGTCAATGACCTTTACCTTCGTAGGAATAGTAGTTTTTATGATATTTGACAAAATAAACTCACAAAATGTTAATTTATAAATGTTCGTATAAAATGTTGTATTTTTGAAAAAATATATCTCTAGATTCATAAGACACACATATGTCTGCCAACACTGAAAAATAGGAAATTTAACGTACTATAAGGTACTTTATGTCACTTATCTTCGTAGGGGTAGTAGTTTTTATGTTATTCACATATGAATATGAATTTGGCAAATGAAAATTTGTCCGAACAACTATAAATCAATTTATTTTAGCAAATTTCATGTAAACTAATACTCCTACGAAGATAAACATCATAAACTACATTATAGCTTATTAAACTAGCTTTAATTTGAGTGCTAAGAGACATCGGTACGTCAAATAGTTTTTGAGATATAAATTTTTCAAAATAAATTCTCTAGCTACTGATCTTTTAGTAGATCCCATACAACATTTTTATGAAATGTTGCTTTTTAAAAAGCTTTTAAAGATTATCTCGAAAACTATTTAACGTAAATAACTCTTTTAGGGCTCACATTTTAGTAAATTTACTCTTCTTTAAATGACGTTCTCTTAGGTTTTCTTATGTTGTTCCTAATTTTTGAGATATAGAGCTCCAGATGGAAAATTAGTTTTTTTTATCCCTTTGAAACAGCCGCCATTTTTTATTCCCCCTGCCAATACTTGGCAGACTCATCAATTTTGACTATTAATTATACATAGTTTTCATTAAAGTAATCCAAAATTGTGGTGAGATAACTGCCTTTTTTCTCCTCTTGGGCTCTTGTATTAAAGGACCTTTCTCCAGGAAGACTCCTGACCTGTCTCTAGACCAGTAGTTCCCAGCCAGGTTCTAACAAAACTCAGAGGATCTCCGAGCCTATAACTTAGGAATGTATTATTCCGCGTCAACTCAACGCAGTTTTGAATCTTAACTTCTCAGATTTTCTTCAATTTGGCACTGGTTCTGTGTAGGTATCCAAGTCGTTCTTAGCTTTTTTTGAAGATAAGACGTTGACATTCTATTTATATAAAATGATAATGAAAGGGTTCCGCGAGCACCTATGTCGACAACTATCAATTCACGACACTTCAGGAACAATGATAGTTCCAAGCTGTGGAACAAAAGATGTGAGTGAACAACTAATGTACATCTACTTATGAAATCACAGAATTTCAGCGAGCCTGAGTCAGTACTACGAGGTACCAAGGAGGAACAAAGGCGTCAGGAGAGGATTGATATACACAACTGAAGTACTACCAAGTCCAGGAAGAGATCTCTAAACGGGTAAAGGATTTACTGTCTTGAGAAATGTAAGAATAAAGGTAGGGAACTTGAATTTCCGCAACAGATGTAAATCTAAAAGCAATAAACTAGTTCCATAGTATAAATAGAATAAGGTTCACCATGAAACCGTACAGAGCACGGCGTATTATAGTACAACTAGCTACAAAATCCTGACATCGTACATAATTTAGGTATCTATTTGGGTAATTGACATGGACAAGCAACATAAGATGTAAAAGAAAAGAACGGTACGAACTTCTTTATAGGCTCCTAGACAAACTTTCAAAATTATTACTTACTAAACAACTAACCATTTACAAAGTTCTGATAAAGCCACTTTGGTCATATGGAATTGAATTGTGAGGAACAGGATAAAAGTTAAATGTCAGAAAAATCCAATCATTCCAATCCGGAGTACTCGGAGAAATTTTTGCTACTTTTTATATTTGCAAAGAGGCTTTACACACTGATTTTGAAATTCTTATATGGTCTAAATAATTATATTTGCAAATAGAAAAAAAAATGCACTTCCTATTTAAGTTTTCCTTATTTTTACATATGATGATGGTTATTTTTTATTTGATATCTATTCTCACAAATAATGATTTAATTTATCAAATAAACATAACTAGTACTGAAGACCACGAAGAGGCTGAAGCTGGTCCGACTTAAAACGTATAGGCTGCACCATCTGCTCACTTCATCACAACTTTCACTGCGCCTGAAACTGAGACAACTCTACAAAACTACCTTAAACAGACTGAAGAGTATCCAGGGATTTGTTCTTCGAAGAATCGTCAGGGGAACCAAGCTTCAGAGGGCCAAAAACAGTGCCATCCGTGAAGAGTTCCAACTTTCCAATTTGCAGGAGTTCATAAGCCGACGAAAAAACAAATTTTTTTATTGAAGGCCTGCTCTAACCCTCTGTTTCGTGAAATTACCCGTCCGCCAAGACCTGGGAGGTGGCAGTGCACTGTCCCCTTAGTTGACGTCCTCGACGAATTAAGGGCTTTGGACTCTACGCTCAAAGGCA
This sequence comes from Halyomorpha halys, assembly GCF_000696795.3. Lineage (NCBI taxonomy): Eukaryota > Metazoa > Arthropoda > Insecta > Hemiptera > Pentatomidae > Halyomorpha > Halyomorpha halys. The sequence goes on along the minus strand of NW_027108683.1, from coordinate 306,866 downwards.
TTACACACAAATCATTTTTTTTTTAATTATATATTTAACGTAATTTACAACTGTACAAAATAATACAATAGGTAAATATGTAGCATGCTTCATTTACACTTGAAAATCTTGGGAAGGAACCACTCATTGGTGGTACTTCAAACATTAATTTAAATTAGAAGATCCCGTAGCCATCTTCTTTTCAGACGCCTCGGAGGATTATCAGGGATTGTTAAGGATGAAAGATTAAGAATTAATAGGTTAGAATGGTAGGAGTTTGAAATGAAAAGACGCATATCTGTTTTGGGTCAAATCTGCAACGAATGGGATGTTATCATAAGGTCATTGTGAATGAGTTTATTTGTAACGTAATAAGGAGCATCAAGGATTATACGTAGGATTTTGGATTGTAACGATTGGATGCGGGAAGAATTTGATGGTTTGGTGGAGCCCCAGAGCTCAATTCCATATGTCCAAATTAGTCTGATTATTGTAGTGTATACTAATTTTTTGTAGTGAATGGGAAGTTTAGAGCGTTTGTCAAGTAAGTGTTGTAGCAATCGGAATCTACGAGCAGTTTCTTGTCGTTTCAGTCTTGTTTGTGGATTCCAAGTAAGTCTCTTTACACAAATCTAACCAGCGGAACGTCTCTCCCGTTCCAATAATCCACTGGCATTAGCTGCATGATTTGACTACCTTGATTGGACCCTGCAACGAACCCTACAATGCCACAAGGCAATCCAAGGCAGTATTAGTATGCTAGTATACATTTGTTATTTGTATTATGCATTTGTATGTATTGTATACATTTAATAATAAAGGAGGTGAAGAAAAAAAAAATACGACGATGTATACTACCCTTAAATATAACCAGAAACCAAACATCGATTGATATAATTAGATCTAGATGAATCATTCTTACCTATACATCTTTTGATAGTGCTTAACGCTGTTCTTCAGTTCTTTCTGCATCATACGCACATATAATTCATACCACTCCTCTTTGTCTTTCACCTTAAAGAGACTCATAGCCTTTTTGACTCTCTCCTCAACGGTGACTAGAGAGATGCCGATGAGCTGCAACTGTTTTCCTATGGTCTCCATGACACTGATGAGAAAGCAAACGATGTAGGCCCAGCTGTAGAACAAGGAGAGCATGGAGGTGAGTTCGACCCAATAAGTGATGGAGAAGCCCCACCAGGTGTCCAAGGGGAAGGGAGACCAGCAGCGTTCGAGGAGGAGGTTCGTGGAGCTCTTCTCCGTCTCGTAGAAGTAGCGGCCTAGCGGCATCATCCCGAACCCGATCCCCATCGTAACCATGACTGCAAAATAAGAACAAAATTGTGGAATAATTATGATAATATTTTATCATAATTGTATGTGGTTTATTATTCTGACACCGACGGATCCAAGAGACACGCAGATTTTGTTACGTTTCCAAAAACTGCAGGCACGGCTCTGGATCTGAGTCTGAGATAGCAGAAGAATGACCTCGATGGATGGAATAAAAATGGAAAAGAAGGAATTTTCATATTATTTAAATCATGTTACTCTATAAATAATATGTTATTGTGATGCGCATTAGTTTGTTTATTGTTGCTTAAAAGCGTAAAACGCTCTGGTCATCAAAGCCTATGGTATGCTAAAAATTAAGTAAAAATTCATAATAAATAAAATTTTTTTTTTAATGATTTATTTATTGATATTTACAACTGTATACACATATATACAACAAGTAAATTTGCTGTAGGTGACATAGTGACATGATAAAAACATGTGGAGAATCTACCCACTGATAGAACTCCAATAACATTTCTAGAGAAGAAGATGTCGAGGCCATCTTCTTTTCAGACGCCTAGGAGGATTATTAGGTAATGAAGGAGAAGCCAGGTTAGAAACAAGTGGATTTGGGTGGTTGAGAAGTTTATTATGGAAGGAACGGTATCTGGTTCTGGCCAAATCGGCAACATATGGAATAGTGAGGTCCTGATGGATGACTTGATTTGTGACAATGTAAGGAGCATTAAAGATTTTACGAAGGATTTCGGACTGTAAGGATTGGATTCTGGAGGAATTTGATGGTTTAGTGGAGCCCCAAAGCTCAACTCCGTATGTCCAGATAATATTAAAAATAAAAAAATAAAATCGAAGAGGAGTTATAATTTAGAAAGAATGCGATGTGCTTTTAAAATTTTAAACACTAATGTAATTTTAGCTTCCTCATCTGAGAGAGTTTCTGATAAATTTGGGGTCAGTCCTATCCTGTTTATTTTTTGCTAATAGTGAGTAGGTTCTTCAAAAATATGTTTAATCATGAGAGCGCATTAGTTTTTTATAATTGGTCTCACCATATTTTGGTTACACCTTCCAAGATGGCCCCTGTTTTTATACGTCTCAATAAGTCAATGAAACTTACACAAAAGTTGCTCTATATTTACACTTTTATGAGAAAATAGTCAATAAAGCTCATTTTTTCTTGTCTATCAAAAATGTGTAAAAACGATTTTTTCTGGTATTATGATCAGTATAATTTTCAGTAATTTATAAAAAAATATTTCAAGAAAAAATGCAATTTGAACACTGTGGAATCGAGATGTTTTTTGTTGGATAGTATAAAACAGACCAACAAAAACCAGGGCTCACGAATACAGTTTGATGGGAGGACCAATTACAGTGAATTCGTTTATCGGTATTTGAGTGTATCAAACCACACTCATCAACATGATTAGACCCATTTCATTTTAAAGGGTTTTACTACCTCTCCACCACTGTGCGCCTCCCAGGTCATCCTGGTCATCTACAATGAAAAGTTATTATTTGAAATTAGAAAATAAACTTCTAGGTGATAAGTGGTGCGTGTGCCGCACTAGATTACTATAATTAAACCTAGCCCCTCGGTCATATTCTATGTCCCCAAAAAACAAAAGATCAGGAAGGAATCGATGAAAATATTTGGTAAAATATTGTGCATATCCGCAGTGCTCTGCAAGAACCTACAGAGCATGATGAGAATGATATTACGTAATTTATGATGAACTACTGCCTATCGGGATACGAGTAGATTTTTACATCATAAACTCAATTACAGTGTTTAGGTATACCCCATTAGAGTTACACAATACTCACATCTATTGTAGAAGTTATTGAATTTCTTTAGCTTTCTCTGGAGTCTTTCCTTCAACTCCTCCTGTTTCTGGTCGAGGAAACTGTAGGACCACCATTGATCGACAACCTGAGTGAATACTGAGATCTCTGCTCGTTTCACCTTCAGTGTATAAGTGAAAAGCAGTGATCCTCCGGAATAGTTGTAATCGAGGATCTTGCTGAACCATCTCGCGTCACTGAAGGCTAGAATGTGGTCAATCAGAATCCAAAGGATGGTCGTTATACTGAATAACATCAGTAAAGGATAACGGACGACGAGGTATTCGTTCTTCCTGATCTCCATTATAGCTATTCCGAAACGTATAGTAACACTAGACGTGTAGACGTAACCTCTGGGCTCATCTTTGATTCTGAAAACGAAATAAAGAATAATTATTTTCATTGCAGGTAATGATGAATGTTGGCAATGATATCAGGCCATCACTTTCCACAAGTCCTGCGCTGAAGACCTATAGTGGGAATGTGAAGATTCGATTCTTGTGGCCGTCGAGACATAAACATTACTTGATCCAGGTCTTATTTCCTTATTATCATAATACGATTATTAAAAAAAAAATACGAAATAATTAAAACCCATGAACAGTATAAATATTTTTTTCAAGAGAAAGCGTCCTCTCGTATAAATAAACATTATAAAAGAATATTTACATTGCAACAAATGTTGTAGTTTCATTTTTTTTTACCCCTTTCTGGTCAATTCTGACTTACGGACGGTAATCTACAGGTAACCGACCTATTCTAACCAGAGAGAAAGGTTTCATTCCGTGAGCCACGACGAAATAAAAGTTAATCCCCGCTCTAGGCCGAACGCGAACAGGTGTCTCTGCAATTGTGAGGTTGCTAAGTTGACGTCACGAGTCCCTCGGCTATAAATGGTCTCATGTAAACAATATTACTGTTAACAACATGACAGCGTTTACTTTCATTACATTTTTATATTTATAATATATTTTGCCTAGTACTTCTAGTTGCTATTTTTTCTTAAAGTATGAAGTGTGTATTTATATTATATTATGACCATATCTTTTTCTACCGTGATGGTGCCCGATTTTTAGTAGTGGGGAATAAACAGTGAACAGATCTCTGTAGTGGGGAAAAATGGCGGTTCTGCTCTCTGAAATTAAGGAGGAAGATTGGACTTTGGACTCTAGGCATGACCGTATCTTAGCCAAACTACTTCTAACCACTTCGTCTCACCCTTAACCACCTCAGACCACCCCTAACTAACTTGTGTGTGAGTGTTTGAGTGAGGTAGTTTATTTGTACATTAAATAATAAAATTATAATTTATTACAGCCACATTCCCTTTCAACATCGATACTGCTATGTATCGGTCTTTTGACAATCCTGGGTATTATTAAGGTGTTTCTGCCCTTATCTGGTCCTATACCTGGTCAGGGTATCCTTCTGGGAAGCTTTTAGCATCCTCGGATATGAAAACATCTGTATTAAGTTTGTCACATTACCAGAGGCCCCTGAGGAAATTAGATTGACTAACCTTTAAGTATTCTAACAAAAATGACAGGTTTGACGAGGGATCGGAATTAAATTAAGCAGCTGCAGGCCCTTCCTGGACATGTCAAACTTTTTTACACATTCTCGGCCCTGAGAAGGGCCACGAGACCTGGACATCCCTTATGAACGACACCTACGGCACTACATCCCACGGCATCAGCAGCTATAAGTATAAATTAACTAATAAGTAATCATGTAATAATCTATATTTTATGGCAACCTTTATCTGAATCATTTGAATCATTTTAATCATAATAACAAATTATTAATAAATAGTAATCTCTTTATGTAGTTTATATACTATTATATAACCCAATATACCACTTTTTATTATACTATATATTTAATGGTATCAAACTTTTATAAATATAAAGGTATTTAATTGGTAAACTGGTAAACACAAAAACAGCCTTTGAAAAGGAATCCAATTATAATAATAGTGTTTCAGGACTCAATTTATAATCAATTAATTAACTTATTTTTGGATAATTGCCTTCAGCGATTATCCTGGCATCCCAAGAAAATCTCCATAGATACATAGCAATACATAATATCGATTTGCTTCTAAATTTATTAATTTTGTGATATTTAATTGTTTTTTATTTCATGTTCTTTATAATACCAAAATTCTTATAATCAAATTTTCCATAGTTCCAAAGAATTTTATTGTATATTTTCATCCAACGAGGTTATTTTATTTCAACAAGTTAAGTTTTATTTTTTACACGTGATCGTTCAACTATCGATTAGTTAGTTATCTGTATTGCCTGGTATTCCAGAGGCTAATATTTTAATAATTTTTGTATAACAATTAAAAAAACACAAAAATCTACACACATACACACTGGGGAAAAAATGATCCTTTTAGTTAAATAAAGATTATTTAATTATTCTTTAATGACCTAGATATAATGGTTGAAGGTGGACGATTTTTTTTTATATTATACGATTTTTTGGATTCTACATATCTTGAAACTGTCTACAAATTTAGAGAAAAAATAATTTTACTTTTTTTCGATTAAGAAGGTTCATTATTCAAAAAAAAAAAAATCATATATTACAAATGATAAAACAGGATTAACAATAACTTTAAAATGTTAAAAATAACTAAAGAATCCTACTGACACTGCAGCTACGTATTTGCTCAGTAGAGACCTCGGCCAAGCCAAGAGCTCCATGCCTATTCCTTACTGGAGGTGTTCCAGGGAGGTAGAAGCTCCTTATATGAAGGGATTCATTAAAGATCCAAAAGCTTCTTGATATGGTCCTAATATTGGGCTCTTAATGACCCGGTCCGCTCTGAGCTGGCCCTAAATGAAGGTGGCAATTACTGTTGAACGGATCATTAACTGATTGTTTAAGGAGTCTCCTGACGCAACCTTATCCAAATATTTTAACAGTAGTCGAATTTTTCTTTTCTTTTTTTTCCAGATATTAATTGTTCTATCGATTCAATCGAAACTAAGAGAAATTACTTTTTAATATTTTAGAAGCAGTAGTTCATAAAATTATAGGAGGCCAGACTCATTAAAATCACCATTTTTTTCTTTTTTGAAGTAGCCATGCAAGTATTCATGGTGAAAAAAACTGCTTTTAAAGGGGACGAAGCCTCAATTTTGATGAATGATTCTAACAAGAAATTTAATTCTGAAATAAGTTTGTGTTTTTCAATTTTTCGCATTGTTTGCTAGCAAATCTTAAATACCATACAATTTCTTTGGGGGGGGAGGGTTAGCGATTTATGTCTTATTATTACATTAAAATTTGTGTTATTAATAATATATCAATGCTTCCTAATTGCTAGATTTAGGGATGTAGATAGATTAATTGAAAATTTTTTATAATAAATTAATATATTTACAAATTCGAATAATGATTCAATTAATTTCTTATTATATCTTAATAGTTTATAATGATAAATAATATTACGTAAAAAGAAATTTATGGTAAAAAAAAATATATAACTTGAACACTACTTATCTAATTTACACAAAACTTGGAAATGGACTCTTTAAACTGCAATAAATGGCACAAACCATAACAATTTAAACAAATTAGAACCGAAGATATAAAATAAATTTGAAACGTTTTTCGATAATTTGAAACCAATATTTTCTCTCAATGAGTAAGTTAAAAATTATTAAAAAGGATGTCAAGCCCTGGGGTACCTCCAGTCGCAAATGCCGTAGAGAGGAAGTAGTACTGACTAGGCTGAGAATAGGTCACAGGAGGCTCACCTACTCCTATCTTATATCAGAAGATACACCTCCAAACTGCCAGTATTGCAATACCAATTTAACAATAAGCCATGTTTTACAACGATGCCCATATTTTACACCACACCTCAATAGCTTGGGACTAAGCCAAGATATCTCAAAAACCCTTCGAGACGATGATAAGGCAATAGAATTGGTGTTTCAGTTTTTGAAATCACAAAATTTACTGACAAAAATATAACTTGATCGGAAGGAAAAAATAAAATAATCAAATTAAAAAATAAATAAAATTTAACGAATATTAGCAAAATTAAATAAAATATAAATGGCGTTGATGACCAATGAAGTTTGGCGCCACTGAACAACCAAACAAACCAATCTTTCCTTCTTATAATGGCATTAAATCTAAATGGTGGAAATATAGATGCAGTGAAATAAAGTTCAAGTTCGTTTTTAGCACCTCAAGAAACCCTTAAACACGAATTTTTCGAAAAAAATCGGAAAATAATTTTTTTTTGGCCGAAAATTTTCACCTCAGCGTATTGATAAATCAAAAAAATAGAAACAAACCACAACCACTCAACCAATTTTCACGCAACTTGTAAATGGTCCAGGTTTCTATAAACTACACAATAGGGCACAAACTGGATTTAATTTAACGGAATTTAACCCAACATTTCGCCTAAAACAACGGCAATCAACTTTTAGCTTTCTAACTTTTAATACAAGAGCCCAAGAGGAGAAAAAAGGCAGTTATCTCAGCCCAATTTTTTAATACTTTAATGAAAACTATATATAATTAATAGCCAAAATTGATGAGTCTGCCAAGTATTGGTAGGGGGAATAAAAAGATGGCGGCTATTTCAAAACGTTAAAAAACATTTATTTTTCATTCGGACCTCTATATCTTAAAAACTACCTACAAGAAAATAAAAAAAGAACATCATTTAAAGAAGAGTAAATTTGTTGTAATATTGATTTTTCATTTAGAGCTCTTTATTATTATATAAAAAGTAGCAACAACACAAGAAAACCTAAGATAACGATATTTAAAGAAGAGGCTAAAATATGAGCCCTAATAGAGTTATTTACATTAAATAGTTCTTGAGATGCTTTTTAAAAAGCAACATTTCATAAAAAATGTTGTACAGAATGTACTGAATGATAAGTAGTTAACATCTAGTCAACTTGCAAGATATTATTTGTCAAATAAATAAAAATTATTATTTATTTATTGGTTTTTCATGTACTTCCATATCTTTGTTATAAACCAGGCACCAAGTTGATATTTAAAATACTGTTTTTAAGTTTTTTTTTTCAAGAATAAATAGGCTTATGCTTTTTAAATTTATTTATTGTTATTTACAATTGTATAAAATATATACAACTAGTAAATTTCCATTAGTTATGAAATGACATGGTACAGACATGTTGAGAGTCTACCCATTGATAGAATTCCAATAACATTCCAAAAGGAGAAGATCTCGGAGACATCTTCTCTTTTGACACCTAGAAGGATTATCAGATGATGAAGGAGAAGCCAGATTAGAAAGAAGTGGGTTTGGGTGGTTCGGAAGTTTATCATGAAAGGATTGGTATATGGTTCTGGCCGAATCAGCAACAAATGGAACATAGAGGTTTTGATGGATGACTTGTTTTGTGACAAACTGAGGAGCACTAAGGATTTTGGACTGTAAGGATTGCATACGAGTGGAATTGGATGGTTTAGTGGATTCCCAAAGCTCTACTCCATATGTCCAGATAGGCCTTATTATAGTCATGGATATCATCCTTTTGTAATGGATTGAAAGTTTGGACAATTTGTTTAATGTTGTAAAAGGCAGAATTGACGTGTATTTTCCCGTCTTTTCAATCTAGTATAAGGATTCCATGTTAGTCGTTTGGCCAGATGTAGTCCTAAGTAATTGATTTCTTCGACGAGAATAAGTGGAGTATTCATAATAGTACAAGAGCCGGGAAGAAAAAAAAGCAGTTATCTCTCTCCAATTTTTGATTACTTCAATGAAAACTATGTATAATTACTAGTCAAAATTAATGAGTCTGCCAAGTTAGGTTTGGGGGAATAAAAAATGGCGGCTGTTTCAAAGGGATAAAAAAAAACTAATTTTTCATTCGGAGCATAAAGAAGATTCATATTTAAAGAAGAGTAAATTTGCTAAAATATGAGCCCTAATAGAGTTATTTACGTTAATAGTGTTCGAGACATAGCTTTTTAAAAAGGAACATTTCATAAAAATGTTTTATGGGACGTACTAAAAGATCAGTAGTCAGTGAATTTATTTTGAAAAATTTATATCTCAAGTTTTTTTTTCTAATCTTTCAACAGATTTTTAAGAATTTTTGATGTTTAAAAAGCTATATCTCGAAAACTATTTAACGTAAATAGCTCTATTAGGACTCACATTTCAGTAAATTTACTCTTCTTTAAATGAAGTTCTCTAAAGTTTTCTTGTTTTGTTCCTACTTTTTAAGATATAGGTTATATATAGAGGCTCCGAATGAAAATTAGTTTTTTTTATCGCTTTGAAACAGCCGCCATTTTTTAAACCTCCTACCTATACTTGGCTGACTCATCAATTTTGACTAGTAACTATACATAGTTTTCATTAAAGTAATCAAAAATTAGGGTGAGATAATTGCCTTTTTTCTCCTCTTGGGCTCTTGTACTAAAAAGGATACTGTGGGGCAGGATGACATTGGTTTACGACGAAGGGTAAATGTGATTTGGGGGGTATAAGCTTATGTACGTAGGAAAAAGTTCATTGATTCTTATGCAAATACTCTTGAATAAATGTTGTTGAAATAGAATTTAGCATGTTATAACAAAGACTTAGAGACGTGACAGCCAGTCAGAGCCCAGTGTGAGTTGGGGAGTAGGTCCACAGCACCCCGTTCGGAACGTTGTGGGTTCGATCCGACCTGGGGCAGTTAATACTTATTTTTTGGCAGTCTCAAAAAATATACGCAACTCAGTTAGCCCCCTTGGCTTGACAAAAAGGACCACTAGGCCCACTTTCTGGAGTATTTTCCCCACCATATACTAATACTAAAAAAATAAGTTATTTTAGCATCAATCACATAGATTTAACATACAAAAAAAGGTTCAAATATTCCAGAATTTTTAGATATTGTTATTATAAATATTTATTAGCTTATATATACAATTTATTTTCATAATAAATAGATGTTTACATAATAAGATTATTTATTTACAAGCCTTATAATTATATTTACACAATACATAATCAAGTTAGTTCATTGACATGAATATTACATAAATATTGTACACAATTATATTATACAAAAGGAATGACTATAGATAACCATAGGTGACTTTGCGCCTGTGCGAGATAGGACCGAGGAGAAGTTTTTTCCTGAGTGGGCAGATCCCTCCTCCCAAAAGCGCCCCTCCGAAGTACCTGTGGTTCCTCCTCGTCTTGAAGAAAGCAGGATATCTTGGGCAGGTACACGTTTGGAAGCAGAGGCACTAGAAAAAAAATATATATCTAATTATGGAAAAGTATTTTAGTTATTCAAAAAAAACAAAAAAACAACGGGAGTTATAGAGATTTCTATGATTTCCTCCGAGGAACAAACTACCACCTTCTTTTGATCCAATGCCTTGTAGATACTAAGTGTTTTCTCAAGTATTGATTCAAATCTCAGTCTAATCAATGTGTGAAGTCCGAACATAGTTTATTTCAAGCAAGGTCACATAAAGCATTTGTCATGTGAAGGGGAGTTCTAGATAATTTGGGTTTATATATTTTTATAATTGTTGATATTTTGTCTTCAATTGTAAATGAAACTGAACTAATATTTTGAGAAAGGTTTTTGATTTTTATTTTAATAAACGATTTTGATTAAACTCGGTATAAAGATGAAAAATCAAGTCATATTTAACATCAGATAGGTTTTTATCCTATATTAAATAGTCTGACAAAGCTTGAATCGTGATTTTTTAAAAAAACCTTCTCTGAAGTACATGTTTTCTTGTTTGTTTGAAATAATTAACTGTCTCATATTTGTAGCACTAATAAAAAAAGAAAAAAATGAAAGGATTTGTTAATTAACTTAATCTTGGGAAGAAAAAGGAAAAATATTTGTTCCAGGTTGAACAAACATTAGTACAATTGACCAATTACATATATTTGGAAAGCCAAATATTTTAGATAAATTATATTTTATATATAATATAATTTTTTTTTTAAAGATATATTTATTGCTATTTACAACTATACATTATAATACATTTAATAAATCTGATCTCGGTTAAATTGGAGTGTTACAGGCGTGTAGAGAAACTACCCATTGGTAGCACTCTAATGACGTTTTACATTAGCAGGTCTCGTGACCATCTTCTTTTCAGGCGCTTCGGAGGATTGTCAGGAATGGAAGAGGATGCTAGATTAGAAAATAATGGAAGGAGTGATAACTGGTTCGGGCTAGATCGGTTACATAGGGAACATTAAGGTCTTTATGTATGATTTTATTTGTCACAAAGTAAGGAGTATTGAGCATTTTACGAAGGATATGATATAATATAATAATATATTGTAACGGGGTTGTCAATCTAAATAATAAAAACAAATATTGTTTCGAAATTTACAAGGATGAATTTAATGTCAAGGTGGTAAGTGAAAGTTGTGTGATGTTCTTTAAAGCTGACGGAAAATACATTTCTCGAAAACTAAAAAATGATAAATGAAAAGCTTAAAGAATAATATTATATATAAAGATAACTAACCGTTTATTTCAAATCATGAAGATGGTCAGAGTTGGGGTCAAAATAAAATAAGAATAGTTAACAACTATTTATTTGCCGACGTTTCGGCCAAGTTTGTAGAGCTTCATCAAGGCTGTTTAAGTTGAGAGCTTTCGATACTTTTGATATCAGATAAACTTAAATAATTGATATTAAATAAAGTTTCGAGAGCTCCTCAGCTTGACAGCCTTGATGGAGCTCTACAAAGTGGGGCGAAACGTCTGCAAACAAATAGTTGTTAACTTTTTTAGTTTTCTTTTGTGCGCACACCTGACTATCTTGTTCATAATTGAAGACAAATACTTTTTATCGGCCTAAATGGTTTAAAAACAAATCTTGAAGTATTTTGTAAGTCGATTAAGCGCTTTTATTCATAAATATTTATTTTTTAAATATTTTATATTTATTATATGGTTTAATATTAAAAAAATAAAAATTAAATCGATAGCTTAACATATACATGATAGTAAAAGAGCCTAAGAGGAGAAAAAAGGCAGTTATCTCACTCCAATTTTAGATTACTTTAATGAAAATTATGTATAATTAATAGTCAAAATTGATGAGTCTGCCAAGTATAGGTTGGGGGAATAAAAAATGGCGGCTTAAAAATAATAAATTTTCATTCGGAGCTTAAAGAAGATTCATATTTAAAGAAGAGTAAATTTGCTAAAATATGAGCCCTAATAGAGTTATTTACGTTAAATAGTTTTCGAGATATAGCTTTTTAAAAGCAAAATTTCATAAAAATGTTGTATGGGAAGTACTAAAAGTCGGTAGTCAGTGAATTTATTTTGAAATATTTTTATCTCAAAAACCATTTGACGTACAGATGTCTATTAGCACTCAAATTAAAGCTAGTTTAATGAGCTATAAAGTGGTTTATGATATTTATCTTCGTAGAAATTGTAGTTTACATGAAATTTGCTAAAATAAATTGATTTATAGTTGTTCGGACAAAGTTCTATTTGCCAAATTCATATTCATATCATAAAAACTATGACCCCTACGAAGATAAGTGTCATAAACTACTTTATAGTAAGTTAAATTTCCTTTATTTTGAGTGTTGGCAGACATATATGCGTCTTATGGATCCAGAGATATATTTTTCAAAAATCCAAATTTTTATACGAATAACTAGAAATTAACATTTTGTGAGTATATTTTGTCAAATATCATAAAAGCTACTACTCCTACAAAGATAAACATAATTAACTATTTTGGAGTAAATTTAACTAGCTTTAATTTGAGTGCTAGGAGACATCAGTACGTCCAATGGTTTCTGAAATAATGTTTTTCATAAATCAAATTTATTGTCCGAACAACTATAAATAAAGTTATTTTAGCAAATATCATGAAAACTACTATTCCTACGAAGGTAAAGGTCATAAACATCGTCATAGTTCATTAAACTAGCTTTAATTTTAGTGCTAATAGACATCTGTAAGTCACATAGTTCCTGAGATATAAATTTCTCAAAATAAATTAACTAACTACTAATCTTTCAGTAGATTTTTAAGAAATTTTGCTTTTTAAAAAGCTATATCTTGAAAACTATTGGACATAAATAGCTCTATTAGGGCTAATATTTCAGCAAATTTACTCTTCTTTAAATAATGTTCTCTTAGATTTTCTAGTGTTGTTGGTAGTTTTTAAGATATAGAGCTCCGAATGAAAAATCAGTTTTTTTAAAATTTTGAAACAGCCCCCATTTTTTAATCCCCCTATCTATACTTGGCAGACTCATCAATTTTTACTAGTAATTATACATAGATTTTATTGAAGTAATGAAAAATTGGAGTGAGATAACTGTCTTTTTTTCTTCCCGGCTCTTGTACTATGAGGTCTTTGGCCGATCGCTCGTGACCTCTGCTATGTCTGCTGATGATAGATATATTTTGGCAATTAGAACAGATCTTTGTAGTTTCATTCGATTTTTTCATGTTGTCCATTCATTCAAGAGATGATAGTACATTTGTTTATTTTTATATAAGATTAGGCTTATTACTTTTAAAAAAAACTAAGGTTACTTCCTGATTTAGTGCGACTGTACTTCTACTAGCAAAAGAAACTTGAACTAATGTCATTTGCAAAAATATTTACGAAAACGTATTACACGTTATTTCCTGATGGAAAGAGGAAACAGCAACTATGTTGTTCATTCATTCACCTATCACTGGTGTTATTGAAATATTAAATAACAGACACAAAACAACAATTATAGGGTCAACGAAACTGCCAACGAATAAACATCACGTATTTTACACTGCCCTGCTTTTCGAGAAAGCAGTGTCTTCCTAAAGGCATTTTTGGAATTCCAACATCACTCTGATAAAAAAATTACTTATTTAGTTTACATTTTTTATAATACCATAAATTAATTTTTATGAATGCAGTATATTTGTTATGAGTACCATAACATATTAACTCGGTTAAGTAATATGTCATAAAACAAAAATCGAAATTTATTCACAAATTTTGCCAAAACTGAGGTGTAGTATTACATAGAATCCAAACACTAAAATAAATATGTCGTCCTAAAATGGTTACTAATTAGGTAGTTAATTCAATTAAGTAAAAAGTAACGAATTACGAGTTTTAATTTTTTGTTTTCGTTTTTTCACCTATAAGTCCTAAATAATGTACTTCAGCATGAAATAACATGATGTATGAAAGAACATAAAATTATTGTTTAAATAACAACAATTTGACAAAATTATATTTGAGGTTGCTCTGGCCCGCTTGAGAATAGGTCATACTCTCCTCACGCACGCTCACCTGATCAGAAAACTGCCACCTCCATCATACAAATATTGTCAGTCCATTCTTACGATTAGACATATTTTTGAAGAGTGTACTCACTATTTGCCAACAATAAACAGAATAGGACTGACCCCAAATTTATCCGAAACTCTGGTTGTTGAGGAAGTTAAAATTACACGAGTATTTGAATTTTTAAAAGCACATCGCCTTCTTTATAAATTATTACTCCTCTTCGATTTTTTTTTTTATTTATTTATTTTTTTTAATTATTTTTTTTTTATTTTTCTATTTTTTATTTATTTTATTTTATTTTTTTACTTTTATCATGCCATAGGCGTTGATGACCAGAGGGTTTTACGCCTTTAAGAAACAAACAACAACAACATAAAATTATGGGTCGAATGAGTACGGCAAAGGAATAACTCAATCACTTGGTCATTCATAATTAAGGAATTTACCTATTGTGATGTTGACATCATGACAGCTATTTTAACTTCCTCGACCGCTAGACGATGTTCTAATTTTTGAAGTATTCTCACGAGAAATTCAATTATTAAGCGATGTTCTTTGGTTTTTTTTTCGGTTACCTTTTGTTTTCACTTAAATAAAGAAATGTACAATATAATTAGCGGTTTTAAAGATTGACGCCTTCAAGATGCATCAGACTATGAAAGTGGATAATATAAGCCTTTCTTAAAATTTCATATTCTATTCGATTTAAAAAACTAAAATCAGTTGCTATTCGGGCATAACACAATTTTCATTTATTTAGAGTTTAAATTATTCTTCCCTGGTTCATAACTGATATTTTTATATTAGTTATTGAAGTCACAATTTACGGTAATGATTTTCCAAATAAGCTTTACAGTTTACAATTCGATCAAATCGAATTTCAACAAATTTCCGATAAATATTCATACCATTATTTCTTGTAGCAAACTTTTAAAAAATTTCTATGCAAAAGTATACTAGATATATAAAAATATATACATGTTTAATAGTATTTATACTTAGAATTTTTGAATACTAAATTGTTGTGTAACTTATATTGAGCATACTAAGGATGATTATCAACTGAAAGGCTTAGATGTAGGTTTAGTGAAATTATAAAACTGACATCAAATAACTATGGTGACAAAATAATTTATCACACTGAATTCATTACGCAAAGGCCCCCATAATTAAACCTGTATTGGAATAGAAGTTTAATTTACTCATTTTTGGACATTTTCCACTATCTTATAGGACTTTATATGTGAAATATTATTTTTTCTATAATCTTTGGCTTTCCAAGGATGTATAATACCTTTATTATACGAATTTTTTCCTTTTCACTCCTTATGATTAAGATGTGTTAATTATCAAATTCTTTTATAGTTTTTATTTATCTATTTTTTTATTAGTCCTAACAATATGAGATAGTTTTTTATTTTAAAAATACAATATAAATCTTTGGTGGAAGATTGTTAAAAAAATCTCAATTTAAACCCCTATCAGACTATTTCAATGAGGATTAAACCTATATGATAATAAACGCTATCTAATTTTACATTAATATATCGAGTTTCATCAAAATCGTTAGAGAATTTTTGAGAAAATAAAAAAAAGTTAAAAATCGAATCTATAAAATGGCACTTCTGGTGAGTCGATTTTACCTAAAAAATTGCTGTCATGTCCTTAGTATATAAACCGCTTTAAATTTGTAATTTTAGTTTCGTACGACTTTTTTTTTTGTTTAGGCTGACCACCTACAGATACTCAGATTATTTGGACCCAAGGAAACTCAAAACTTCGAAATTTTTCACAGCCAAGTACTTTACTATATATTTATATGAAAATAAGTGAAAGTAAAAAATTACTCCATGCTGTGGGAAACTCCAGGTTCTGGAGTTCAGGTGGGCTGGAGAAGGTCTGGATAAATTTAAAAAATTAACAGCACACTCAAAGATGGAAGAAATGCCATTATTTTCACTCATCCCAAAATTTGTTATGATAGTCTTGGAGAAATAAAAACACTGGCGATATCTGCGTAGACAAGAGGTGTTACGGTTGCCATGGTGAAATAAAAACACTGGCGATATCTGCGTAGACAAGAGGTGTTACGGTTGTAATGGTTAAAAAAATAACACTTGTGATATATGTTGAGACAAATGGGCATGTTTTTATGAAGGCGACTATGGTTTTTGAATACGGTACGATTTTTCAATATGAAGTGGTGATAGTTTATCAGTAAGTAAATTTAGTTAATACGGTCAAGATAGGGCATTTAAGTTAAGATTAAGTCAACCTATAAGTTTCGTTTGTTTTATTTTTTTAGTTGATAAGAATTCTTTTCTTTTTTTTTCATTCTGTGCGCATATATTTCTTCTTCTTATAAAACTTTTGTAAATATAGTTCTTCTGTTCTTTCTCATGCATATACACTGCTTTCAACTTGTTAATTTACTAATTTTTTTTTTATTCACTGAATATTACGATAATTCCTTAGATGGGTAGGTATTACCCCTAGATTTTCTGTTATCTACATGTAAAGGTATTCGCCAGTGGTCATAATTCGATAATTGTTTATATAGGGCTATATTGTAGTTATATTGTGGGCATATTGAAGTCATCGTTTCGGGATTTTCGTTATTTCTAAGGGAAAAAATAACGAGGCGCCTAAGGAGCAATTTATTCTTTATTGTTTTTTTTCTTTTTTCCCTTTTGTGATTATATTTTTTTACTTTATCTCACCCTCTTCTCCACTGAGCGTGGGAAAGTATAAACGATAAATATATAACTAAAAATAAATAAAAATGCTACACACTAGGAGTCTATACACTAGCTGCCCATGTCTCTTTATCTGTAACCCTCTCCTTATCTCCCTCCTATGTTCTATTATTTGTTTAAAATATTTGATTTTAGCCAAAATAATCTGGAAATTCGAAGAGTTCTACCGAACTATCTTCTGACCTCTGACCTTTGGACTATCTCCACATGGATATCGGAAATATTTTTATCCATGGTCGTTCCGAACACGCCATATTGAAAAAAATATTTATCAGACTTATCTATAATTATTTTAAAATTTCAAAACATTCTTAGCATTTTGCGTATTTGATTTATTTGTTTTTATCATGTTTATAGATATAAAGTATGATTAAGAAAATTTTTAATAATGATTCAGCTTTTATCGCCCATTGAATTGAAAATAACTTTTCTGGAGTATGGAAGCTGAACCGATCACACAACGTTCAGCTTTCCAGCTTTGAGCATAAATTATTCCTGGCTCATTTCAAACCACATTTCTTCTTTATTCAGGACGAAATACTTTTCATTCCTTTATTTATATTAGATAAATATGAGAAAGAAAATAAAAGTGATCTTCTGTCCTAAGAAAGGGAAAGTACATTTAAGAGAGTCTAGGTGAAAAAAAAAATCACTATTAATTTTCAAATAAATGTTAAGTTTTAATTATATTATATATATAACTAGTAGTGCAGAGCATGCATATATGGCTCGGATTATTTATACATTGTCCTCAATATTTATAATAATCTAACTTATGTATTTACTGTTCTTATTAACCCGTCATCGGTCACTAGGTTGATTTTAACAAGGATGGCCGGGCCTGAGACTTGTTCTCACATTTCTTATTTAGAGCTCTTGAATGTATTTTTTAAAATATAAAATTTTGATTTAGATTAGGTGTATTTAAGCATAACAAAAAAAAGTATATAAAAAAAATATTTGATAAAAAAGCAGACTAGTTTTAAAAATTCAAAAAACAAATTATAAAATACTGGAAGACTATTGATTGACCGTATGTATAGATGAATGGAATATGGTCCGGGTGCGGTAAAAAAAAACTCAAATAGTAAATGATTATACTATTTTTATTGAGCCAACGTTTCGCCCCACGTTGCAGGGCTTCGTCAGGGCTAAAAAAGATACAAACACTTGACATAGTTACAAAAAAAAAAGAAGAAACATAAGTGGAAAATAACAGGGGTATACAATGAAAAGTAAAATATAATAAGAAAAATTAAA
>NW_027108683.1:280457-288367 GCF_000696795.3 Halyomorpha halys | reverse complement strand
AAAGTAAAATATAATAAGAAAAATTAAAGGTTGTAAACAGTAAATGAAAAGGGTAATAGTAACAGATAGATAAGAGATAAAATAAGAGAAGAAATATTGAAGAAAGTACAAATTACGTGATGAAAAAAGAAAAGAATAAAATCAAATGATGAGACAGAATTCAAATGAAGATGCACAAATGGTTGACATGATTTCCCATATGAAATCATGAAGTGATTACTATTGTATAAATTAAAATATATAAGAATGAAGGTTGGTGTTATGTTAGTTTTATTATTGTTATGGATTTTTTATTGTGCATGAATATGGGACAGTGGTCCCGAAACATTGTACAATGTCATGAATAAATAATAAATAATTCATTCAAAAATGGAAGTCATTAACCTCAAAAAATTTTAAAAGAATTCATACCTGTTTTGACGGGAGTAAAACTGTTTACAACCTTTAATTTTTCTTATTATATTTTGCTTTTTATTGTATACACCTGTTATTTTCCACTTATGTTTCTTCTTTTTTTTTTTTAACTATGTCAAGTGTTTGTATCTTTTTTAGCTCTGACGAAGCCCTGCAACGTGGGGCGAAACGTTGGCTCAATAAAAATAGTATCATCACTTACTATTTGAGTTTTTTTTTACTGCACCCGGACCATATTCCATACATAATTATAAAATAGTAATAAACATAATATAATATTTTGAGACAGACAAAGTTATAAAAATAGAGATATATCGTATTATAAGAACATAACACTAATCTAAAAAAAAAAAAAAACGCTCAGTCTGAAGAAATCTCTTGTGCACAACTGGTGCAAGTGAACATCCTATAACTGGGGCATATAGGTCTTTAACACTTGTGGCTATTTTTTTTGTTTAGAATGCCTGAATATAACGCAGAAATTTACAAAAAATAGTATTAATATGGCGCAGCGATGAAGTGAAAGTATGAAAAGACAAATTTTTGTTATAAAGATCACCCTAAAATACACTTGTAGTATTGAAATACAATTCATGGTAAATAATACGTACCTAATGAAATTTCTATCTCTTCCAGCCTACGTTTCCCTAATTCTACTATTTTTCCCACGAGGATTCTACTATTTTCCCCCAGTTTGCGCAGTTGAGAAAAATCCTCACAACTAATACTTTTATTGCAGCATCAGTCGCACGTGAGATAATCTCTCAGGAGAAGGGTATCTAGTCAGGGAAACAGGGCTAGACACCCAGAGCTGCTAGAGTGGTGTAGGGGGCTAGGCATAGAAGGAAGAGACTGTGAAATACTTGAGAACAGTCACCCTTAAGCTGCTTCCAAACACAAAAACAATTAACATGAGAAAAATCCTCACGCAGCGACCAATGGCGGGATAAAATGTATTTTTTTCTTTATAACCATGTATGTTGAATATTTTTTTTTAGATTTTAATGAAATATAAATTGTGCATGGTCATTTAGGATTTATATGTATATAAATTATTTTTTTATATGAAAAATTTTTACTCTGTATTATGCTGAGAGAAAACTAGATATAGAGGGAAAAAAACGTATAAAAAAGATGAAAACAATTAAATTATATAAAACGATTACAACAAAACAATAAGAACAAAAAAATCTTCTACTACAATAAAGTATTTTAATATATACTGACTACGCCTATGTGATATAAGAATAGTAAGCAATTTTCCAACTAGTCATAGTACAAGAGCCGGGAAGAAAAAAAGGCAGTTATCTCACCCCACTTTTTGACTACTCTAATAGAACTATGTATAAATCATTTTCATAACTCAATAGTTTACCAAGTGTAGGTAGGAGGAATAAAAATAGCGGCTGTTTCAAAACCTTAAAAAAAATATTAATTTTTCATTCCGAGCTCTATATCTTAAAAACTACCAACAACATTAGAAAATCTAAAAGAACATTATTTAGAGAAGAGTAAATTTGCTGAAATATGAGCCCTAAAAGAGCTATTTACGTCCAATAGTCCTTGAGAAAAAGCAACATTTCTTTAAAATGTACTGAAAGATTAGTAGTTAGTTAATTTATTTTGAGAAATCTATATTTCAGGAACTATGTGACGTACGAATATCTATTAGCACTCAAATTAATGCTAATTCAACGTACGATGAAGTAGTTTACGACCTTCGTAGGAATAGTATTTTTCACGATACTTCCTAAAATAAATTGATTTATAGTTAATTTCCAGTTGTTAGTACAAAATTTTTGATTTTTGAAAAAATATATCTATAGATCTGTCAGCACTCAAAATAAAGGAAATTTAACTTACTATAAAGTAGCTTATGACACTTACCTTCGTAGGGGTAGTAGTTTTTATGATATTCACATATGAATATAGATTTGGCAAATGAAAATTTAAAAAACTGTAAATAAATTTTAGCAAATTTCATGTAAACTACTATTTCTACGAAAATAAACACCATAAACGACTTTATAGCTCATTAAACTAGCTTTAATTTGAGTGCTAATAGACATCTGCACGCCACATAGTTCCTGAGATATAGATTTCTCAAAATAAATTGACTAACTACTGATCTTTCAGTACGCTCCATACAACATTTTAATGAAATGTTTTTAAAAAGCTATATCTCGAAAACTATTTAACGTAAACATTTTACGTTTAGGGCTCATATTTTAGCAAATTTGCTCTTGTTTAAATTACGTTCTCTTAGGTTATCTATTGTTTTTGGTAGTTTTATGATTATACCATGTATGTGTAACGTATATATGTCCGATTACGGATTGATAAGTATGCTGTGTGATATGGCAACCTAATTTATTTAGGCAGCATAGATGAATAAATAACGTATTTCTCTTTCTCTGTTGATAGTTGTAAAGATATAGAGCTCTGAAAAAAAAATTAATTATTTTTAAAATTTTGAAACAGCCCCCTTTTTTATTTTCCCTACCTATACTTCGCAGACTCATCAATTTTGACTAGTAATTATACATACTTTTCATTAAAGTAATAAAAAATTGGGCTGAAATAACTGCCTTTTTTCTCCTCTTGGGCTCTTGTACAATTAGCATGCTGTGTGTATAGCAACCGAATGAATTTAGGCGGCACTGTATATTAAATAAAGTGTTTCTCATTTCTCCCTTATACGCTTCACTACAAGTTTATGCCAATAAGATTTGCTGAATACTTTACACATTATTGACAAACATATATTTCCTTCTAGTTCAGAAGCATTGTGCACTTTCACCCGAAGTTTTTATTACTTAAATGAAAACTATGTATAATTACTAGTCAAAATTGACGAATCTGTCAAGTTAATATAGTTAGGGGGAATAAAAAATGGTGGCTATTTCAAAACGTTAAAAAAAAAATTATTCGGAGCTCTATAGTTTTAAAATTGCTAACAACGCTAGAAAACCTAATAAAACATCATTTCAAGTAAAATAAATTTGCGAAAACATGAGCCCTATTTATGTTCAATCGTTCTCGAGATAGAGCTTTTTAAATTACAACATTTTTATTTATAAAGCATGTAAAAATCAGTTGTCAGTGAATTTATTTTGAGAAATCTATAGTTCAAAAACTATTAGACGTATAGATAATATAGATAATATAATGTAGTTTATCTTCGTTGGAGAGTTTGTTTTCATGGTATTCAACAAACTAAATTAACAAAATGTTGATTTCTAGTTGTTTGGGACAAAAACTTTGATTTATGCAAAAATATATCTCTGGAACCATAAAACGTACAAATGTTTGCCAAAACTCCAACTAAAGCTAATTAAATGTATTATAAATTAGTATCTGGTGTTTATCTTTGTAGGTTAAGTAGTTTTTTTAATTTATTCCAAAATAAATTCACAAAATGTTAATTTCTAGTTGTTCGGATTGAACGTTTGAATGTATCGTCAAAACTACTACTATTGCGAAGATAAACTCCTTAAAGTTCTTTATAGTACATTATGCTAGCTTTAATTTGAGTAAGGATAGACATCTGCACGTTGAATGGTTTTTGAGATATAATTTTTTCGAAATAAATTCACTAACTACTGATTTTTTAATTATGAGAGATAGTTGACCGTGGTTGACGTACGAGGAGATGATGGTTGGGGTGCGATCAAAATGAAACACAAATAAGTTAGTGTAACCTATTTAATTGTGTTAACGTTTCGGCTAGAGTTTCCTTCATCAGGGCTAAGAACAGAACAAGATAACAACCACAATAAGTATAGAAAATAAAAACAGAATGAAATAAAGTAAATAATTTTACAGAATAGAAATAATAAAATGAAGTGATGAGAGAAGTGGAAAATAAAATGTAGACATAGGTAATTGAAAAAGTGGGTA
This sequence comes from Halyomorpha halys, assembly GCF_000696795.3. Lineage (NCBI taxonomy): Eukaryota > Metazoa > Arthropoda > Insecta > Hemiptera > Pentatomidae > Halyomorpha > Halyomorpha halys. The sequence continues at coordinate 284,053 of NW_027108683.1, read as the reverse complement.
AAACAACATAATTATGGAAATAAAATAAAAATGAAGTTATATTATGCAAAAAGATATGAATATGTTAGTTATTAATGATTTAAAAATTGAAATATGGAAAGAAAAAGAAAATTGAGAGAAAGAAAATTTTTGATTACTGAAAAAGAAAATTGGCATCTTAATCAATTATTATGGTTATATATATATTTTCTTTCTCTTTCCATATTTCAATTTTGAAATCATTAATAACTAATATGTTTATACTTCTTTGCATTATATAACTTCATTTTTATTTTATTTCCATAATTATGTTATTTTACCAAATTTTTCAATTATCTATGTCTACATTTTATTTTCCACTTCTCTCATCACTTCATTTTATTAATTCTGTTCTGTAAAATTATTCATTTTATGTCATTCTGTTTATATTTTATTTTTTATTTTCTATACTTACTGTGGTTGTTATCTTGTTCTGTTCTTAGCCCTGAAGAAGGCTAGAAACTCTAGCCGAAACGTTGGAACAATTAAATTGGTTACGCCAACTTATTTGTGTTTCATTTTGACCTCATCCCCAAGCATCTTCTCCTCGTACTGATTTTTTAGTGAATTTTTTAATGAAATGTTGCAATTTAAAAAGCTATATCTCGGGAACTATTGAACGTAAATAACTCTATTAGGGCTCACGATTTAGAAAATTTACTCTGCTTTAGATGATGTTCTCTTACGTTTCTAATGTTGTTTGTAGTTTTCAAGGTATAGAGCTACCAATGAAAATTTTTTTTTTTAACATTTTAAAACAGCCACCGTTTTTTAAAAACATTCCTTACTCTAGAACGAGAGCGTTTTAATCCCCACAAAAGGTTCTGAACATGGCGTTTAGTCTAGAGCTCATAGTTTGTCGGGGAATGTGTCCTAAAACTGCATTGCTCCAGTATTGTCGTTTGGGTATAATATATTATTATACTATATATTATATAATAATATATATTCGCCATATTGGAGTAATGCTTCAGAACTAATCTAGAAGTATTTTAAACGATGATTTTTATATCTATAATAATGAGAATTACTAATTTGAATAAAAATACCTGTCCCAGCGCGATTATTGCAGAGAGGAAGATAACGATGGCAGTGAATTTCATGTTGACGATGATAGAACTGACTTCATCTTGCAATAGCAGGTATTTAAAGGCCCCACGGAGTTGTGTTGTAGACAAACCATCACGTACGGAGGATGTTCCGGCTCGGTGAGGCGTTTGTTTTAATCTTCGACCCATAACAAATCTTTTCTCTCTTTTTGGGCACAATACTTTTGCAACGACACGTTCGAGCGAATAAAAATTATAGATAAAAATAAGTCCAATATGGCGTTTATAATATAATGTGATAAATAGTATCATAAATTTGTCCCAAGGGTCGAATAATAGCATTAACGCTGTCCTCATTTTCGAAGAATCGTTGATTCAGATAATTATGTAACGAAATTCGACTTGATGTTATTCCAGATGACTTGTTAGCTTACATAACAGTAAAATATCGCATAAGTCATGGAGTTTTATACGGAAAACGTATGCATAAAATTAAAATGGGCATAATTCATTCGTATGAAATTTTATAAAATAAATATTAAGAGATATAATTATAGGAATATACAACTTTAAAACTTCACTGTCAATTAATTTATTAACTAACAGTTAGTTAATTTAAAATAAAAGGTTAATTTATTACTTTGTAGTCTGATTTTTTTTTTCTAAAATAATACTAACTACAAATCATCCACTCTACTCTCAACACTTTATTTTAATTCTCCAACGTTTCGACCTAGGGGCCATTATCAAGGATACAACCTCAACCACTGACTTGTCACAACGTACCACTGACGTATAAACGGTAGGAAAGTACTTCCTTAGGGTAGCCTCTTTTGGGCAATCAACCCACCGTCGGTTCCATTCTTGCAAGGTTTCTTCTCTAAGGATCATCTTCCATCTTTTAGGGTCGTCACCAATACACGCTTGGAGATTCTTTGGTAAATCCGTTAGACCTTCTCTCTTTATCTTTTAATTTGATAAAAAATATATTTTTTTAAGCAAATATTTATTGTAATAATTAATAAAACACAATGACAATCATATTTAATTTTAGTTTCATACCCTTTTGCGTGGTGAAATGTTACAACCTAATTGACAATAGATTGCCCCCCTCTAGTTTTGATACAGGGTGGCGCCCTTGTCCCACAACTACAAACGCTGTAGAAGAGAAATCAGAGATACAAAATGAAACATGTTATGCTGGCGCCAACTTCCCAATTTTTTCCTTGACTTCTTGAAGCGTTGGCTCCTAATTTTTATTGTCAGGTATCCAATGTTCTAGACTTAATAAAAGGTTCATCAAAATCTAGATGACACATATTGAATCCTCGCCTAGTTAGAACAACTTAATGTAAGTTGGAAAGGTTCTATTGTAACTAGGTTAGTGTCAAAGTATAAAATTTGTCATAATTTTTTTCCCAACTTAGCGGACGTTGGAAAATATTCCAAGAAATTTTCCCTTTTACAAAGATGACCTCTGTAAATAACATTTTTATGAATGAAGTTTTAAGGATGATTTTTTACTACAATTTTTGAAGTTTGAATTAGGTTCTAAAATATCCCAGCTTTCTGTGTTTTCAAATTACTGGAGGGGGGGGGAGGAGGGAGGTATAATTCTTATACACCTGACGCCGCTAAGTCCAATTTGAATCGGTGGTATTGATATCAAATAGCTTTTGTATCGAAAGTTAAGTATCGATACTTTACTTGTATCGATCGGCGCCGTCTCTCTAGTTCTATGGGAATCACATAACTGCCTTCCTGTGTTTCACAGACTTCTAATGTTTATCAAGCCGGTTCTGTATATAAGAGCTTAATTTCCTCTGAACTGCGAAGCTGTCACGTTGTTTCAACCTTTAATATATCGGTAAGGATTTTATTTATTAATTATAGATTATATATATTATTAGGAATTAATTAATTTAAGTAATAGGTCAGTAGTAATTTGTGACAAAATAATTTATAGTATAAAAGTTATTTATAAAGTTCATTGTGAGTATATTTCAGAGAAAAATCTCATTCTATAGATTTGAAAAACAAAATGAATCATATCAATATGATTTTAATACATAATTATAGTTAATTATTTATTATTACAAAATAGGAATATAAAATAAATATTCTAAAAAAATTATAATTTGGAAAATATGAAGGAGGTGGTCATAAATGCGGTCAAAAAGGAACAAAAAGTAGTTCACAACAATTTATTTACGTATTTAGGGTAGGTTAAAAATTATGTTAATATAAGTGAAAAGAAAATTTTTTAAAAATGAACAAAAGCAAGAAATAAAAATAGTTATAGTACAGAATAGACAATATATAAAAAGTTATACAATATAAAAATATATGAATGGAATATCGTCTGGGTGTGGTAAAAAAAAACTCAAATAGTAGATAATTATACTATTTTATTGAGCCAACATTTTGCCCCACATTGCAGGGCTTCGTCAGGGCTAAAAAAGATACAAACACATAGTTACAAAAGGAAAAAAAGAGAAAAAAAACATAAGTGTAAAATAACAGGGGTAT
>NW_027108683.1:279436-280057 GCF_000696795.3 Halyomorpha halys | reverse complement strand
TTTTAGCCCTGACGAAGCCCTGCAACGTGGGGCGAAACGTTGGCTCAATTAAATAGTATAATTATCTACTATTTGAGTTTTTTTTTACCGCACCCAGACCATATTCCCATTCATCTATACACACGGTCAATCAATAATCTTCCTATAAGAATATATAAAAAGTTTTAGTAATCTTTTTTATATATCCTTATGATTGCCTATTTTATACTATAACTATTTTTATTTCTTGCTTTTGTTCATTTTTAAATAATTTTCTTTTCATTTATGTTAATATAATTTTTAACTTACCCTAACTAAGTTTAATTTTTGTATCTTATTATCCTACATTACAAATATACTTTTAGTTGTTTTCCTATTTTTTTTTTTAGCCATGATGAAGCTTTCCAAAGTGAGGCAAAACATCGGAAAATAAATGGTTCTTAACTATGTTTTGTTCCTTATTGACCCCACCCCCAACTCTCTCCTTCATATTTTGAAAAATAGGGTCAATAATTTGTATACTTTTGCTATGATCATCTGATTTACTTCAACAATTGGTACTCCCTGATACATTTTAAGATTTGTATTAAAAATATTTTAGTGATTAATTTATCAGTAGTTACTAATTACTCTCTAGGGATA
>NW_027108683.1:273240-279376 GCF_000696795.3 Halyomorpha halys | reverse complement strand
TTTATTACTTATATATATCTTAGACTTATATTCTTGTTCTATTCTTATAGGGAAAAACATTAAATTTTCAATTATTTAATGATTATACACCGCCACTAAAATATAATGACTTGTGTTAAGACTCGAAATGCAAAAGATTGGATGTCCAAAAACTCATTTTATGTTATTTCTGTTTTATTCTTAGTAGAAATTTGCTGAAATATAATGAAGAAGTATATAATAAAATATATATATTTTTTTCTTTTTTTTTTTCGGCCAAGACTCCCATTGGAGTCCCATACTGCCTAACTATGGTTGAGGGTCAAAGTTTTTCATTTTGTGGGACCGCCAATGAAAAAAAGTCAACGCCTCAGGCCAGATTAGAACTGGCACCGCCAAGAAATCAATTTTGTAAGACCACTGAGCTACGGGCGACCCTAAAATATAGTCATAGAACTTTATAAAAAGATTAGTTACAGAATTATATAAAAAATTTAGTGAATAACTAAGAATATGTAAAATATAACAGAAAGTATATCAAATTAAATCATTGGGAGAAATCCTTTGTTTTGTTTTTTTCTCCTGAAAAATAATGTTTTTAGACATTCAAATAAACATGTCAGTCATGATAGAAAAAATTTGTATATCTAAAAGATCTACAGCTATATCTATCTATATCTATATCTAAAATATCTTTATTTTTATCTTAATGATAAATGTGTACCGATTATACTTTTTCATTTATTTAATATTTTGGTTACAGGTATGAGCGGCCTATTTTCATTCGCGGTTGTTAGTGGTGCAGGAGCTGTTGCATCAATTTGTCCACCTCTAGCTCGTCCAGTTGCGAATTCAGTTGGTATATCATCTACAGGTATACAACCAAGGACCATGGCTTCTTCTGCTCATTCATTTGTTGGAAATGCTTCAAGAGGTTCCTCTATTAGTAATTTGCAGAGAGCAGCTATGACTCCAGGCAGGAATTCATCCTAATGGAAAGCTTTCTTTTCCTATCTTAATGCTGGCTTATTATTCATTTAATATATAGTTAGTATTAATGTTTACATCTATAACTTACAGTTTTTATCTAATTCTATTAAACTCAGCTAGAAATAAACATGTAATCGAAGTTATATTCTTTCTTTGTATGTGAAAAGGTACTATTTTACTATTTAGCATATCAACTTGTAAAAATAAGATCTAAATTGCAAACTCAAAGTTAAACAATCAATATTCTATTCAATGATAATATTATAACTATTTAAATATATATAGAAAAGAATCCAGGCTTATCTTCTTGATTGTTTCTCCCAATGTTTTATCATGTTCCTTTCCTATTCTTGTGAATTCAACATTTTCTTGTCTGACCATGACAGGAATGGTCCTGCTACAATTTATCAAAATTTTAAATTGGATTAAAAAAAACTACCTTAATTTAGTTTAAAATTCCATGAATTTATTTTTATTTAGATTAACAAAAATTTGTTTAAATAAATAATTTAATTTCTATCCATTTTAGCCTCAACACAATTTATTTTTCTTATAAGTCCGATGTTGCGGCCTATCCGGCCATCCTCAGGGACAATCTACTTAATACAATTTTGGAATTATATGATTTAAAAACTCTAACTAACTGCCCAGGTCGAAACAACAATTTCTAATTAGTCAATATTCACATTAAAACCAAAATTAAAATCATTTATCACAGTCACTATTTGTTGAAACTTTATCATAATTGTTGTGATAAAGTTTTAACAAATAGATCCAAAACATCGGACTTATAAGAAAAATAAAATGTGTTGAGGCTAAAATGGATAGAAATTAAATTATTTATTTAAACAAAATTTACCAGTCTCAAGAAAGTGTTAAAGACTATAAATAAAAAAAAATTTTAATTATTATTTTAAAAAAAATTATATGAACCTGATGATTTTACTAAAAGTAAAATAGGAGAAACTTAAGAAAAATTATTTCTTATTAGTAATTAACTGTATTTCAGGCATTATAGTTTTTATTACAAAACATTTTTATGTAATAAAATTTTTAATTATTTTTACTGATCAGGTCAAAAATAACCTGTCAACATTTTTTAAAGTTGAGGAATATTAGGGATAATATAAAATAAAATAAAGAACCTTTCAAATAACTTCCAAAGATGAAAAAGTTTTTTTCTTTTTTATGCATATGTATGTTTTAGCCAGGCCATCCATAACAGGTGGTTAGGCACAGGTATTACCAATCTAATATCTGTAAGCGGCACCAGTTCGAATCCGGCCTGGGGCATTGACTTTTTTCATTGGGTGGCGGTCCCACAAAATGAAGTTGACTCCCCGGTATGTCAGAAATGACCAGGACGGTGGGGTAATAAGAAACTTTCAACATAGTAACTCAGAGAAAACATTCCTGCTAGGTTTTGGAAGTTTTTTTTACTAATTACTACTTAGCAACAACACTGCAGAGAAAAAAAAAACATGTAACTAACGTTGTAAAATGTAGCTTTTAATTTTTTTTACAATGATATGCTTCAGTAATGTTTAAAAAAAGTAACTAGATTTATTGACAGTTGTGTATAAAATGAAGGGTAAATAATTAGTGATCAGTAAAAAACTTATTATTTCTCACCAAAAGATCATACAATTATAAGTGAAACTAAAAATAAAATTTGTACACCATTTGACCATTACTACTTTGGAAATTTTTCATCTTACTTTTATCCTGCCTTTTGGTTAAAAATTAAAGCACACTAGTTTTTTATTCATTTATTTTTAATTAGTATATTTGGGAGATACTGTGTCCCGTTTTTCAACATCTACAATTTAATTTGTTTTTTTTAAAATTAGCTGCTCTAAAATTTTGATTGGTCAATTAATTTCATTTGTGATTATATGATAGAAAAAGTGGAACTAAACATAAGTTTTTTTTTACATAATTACAAAAATTTATCCCAATATTATTGGGAGAATCAGACATATTTAATAATAAACTTCAAATAATAAACTACAATAATAAATCCTAATCAATGACTAGATTTATATAAGAATCAGAAGTCAAAGTTTAATCTGAGGCTTTGGTGAGAGGGGTAGTTCAATAAATTGTTATTGTTCAGTTTGTTCTTGATTAATTTATTGTTCAATTAATTATTGTGATTGGATCATAAATATCAGGTCTTCTTTTACATTATAAATGTATTTCAAGTTTTTTATTATTTTTATAAATATGTTTTCATTCATTGTTCTTTTTTTCCTTTCTTAACCCTTTGCACTCGAGGGCTCCAGAATAGTCAGCTATTTAAAATTTGTCTTCAAACGACAAATCGATGGCTCCATTATGGAGACAACGCAAATCATTTTCAGTCAATAACATGAGGACAAATACAAATCTTAAAAACTATTGTGTATCAGATATTTCACTTTTGGTGACAAACGACAGTTGTGCCTCACATATTATTACGCTGGTAAAATGAATGAAAAAAAACTTTGAGTACAAAGGGTTAATATCTGTAAATCTTCAAAACTGATTTCATTACTGTCATTATTATTTATGGTTACTTCGTTGTGTAATTTCTATTTTATATAATGGAGTTTTTATGTTTTTTTAAGTGAAATATGTTATTTAACTGCTAACAATTTTGGCAAAATAAAGATACAATCTAATGGATTCTATCAATAATATTTATAAGCCTAAACTGTCCTGTAGATATATTAACATTGATGAATCATTAAAGATCTAGAAAACGTATAAAAAAACACATCTCAGATCCTTTTATAGCTGCAATGTGAGCATTGAAAATGATTGATCATGATTATAGAGACTCAGAGTTGAAGATGGCCAGTTTATTTTATTGATTTGTGACTCAAATCATTGATAATCCCTGAGTTAATGTAACAAGATTAAGTAATGATACTAATTAATTTAATTGAAGTAAAAATACAGATTGTAACTGTACAAGATATTGTAATAAATCTTATATATTTTAGGAAGAAGAGATATGGAGCATATATGCTATGGAATTTTTAATCTCTCATTGAAAAAAAATATAGAATTTTTTCATTTTTTATCATTAATTAATAAATATATCTCTGTTCTGAATATATGCTTTTAATATAATATAAAATTAAGATTCCAGTCATGTTATATTATGGTACAAGGCATTGTGACTTATATAAAATAACAATGTTCTCATCTTTTCTTTGAAAAATTTACTTATTATCACTTTTCTTCAATGGTCTTTCAATTTTTTAAATATTAATTATAAGATAAAATATAAATTATACAGAAAGGGATAAATTATTTTTTTATAGAACCCTTTTTATGCCAAGCAGTTTTTAATATGAATGGAGTAAAAAATTATGTATTCGTTGAATTAATGACAATTTTTACTCAGTGTGTCTTTTATTAGTGAGTTACTAAAGTAATAACTGTAATAAACACCAAACCTAATAAACAATTATCTAAAGTTAGACAGTCTAAATCTTGAAAAAGATTTTGTTATCAGAAAAAGTAATTTAAATCATTAAATTTTGTATAATAATTACTATGAATGTTATATTAGCAATGTATACTTATGCTAATTATTCATCACTAATAATCTTTTCTTCATAACTTTAATCCTAACTACTCTTATTTTTTTATTTCGGCTTTTTTTTATTTAAAGCAGTAATTTACAAGAACTTTGAACTTAATCATACATTTCTTAAAAATCTTTTATGTTGTTCCTAAAAATTTGATAGCTCAAAATGTATTCTGATTGAAACATATTAAATACTGATTGGTTATATGAAAAAAAAAAGAAAAGTATACTTTAATTCTAGGGGGAAAAATTTAAAGAGAAATTTGAAACATTAAAAATTATTATGTTCATTAAAAAAATAATTATACACTTAAAATGATAATTAGGTACAGATCACTACTTTTCATTTATAACAATCAGTATTTTATTTTGTATATTATCTTCATGAATGCCGTTTTTGTATCTTATTGTATTTATCTCAGGGTGCTAAGGCTCTGAAAATGAAAGGAAATTACATTAATATAATCAAACTATAATAATTTTATTTTAAAAATTAATCTTAACTTCCAACATCTCGGCTGTTCTCCCAAAATGGCCTATTTTCTATTATTCTTTATTTAAGTTTTTTTCTTATTTTTGTTTATGGAAAACAATACAAGCTGACCCATTCATGGAGATACGTATTGGAGCTTAAATTGATTATTCATACTAAATATACAGAATAAAATAATGATGAATTAATAGTTGACTGTAGATTACACAATGAGAAGAATATGGCTGTGGGTGTGGTCAGTGAAATATAAAAATAAGTATAAAACTTATTAGTACCGTGGTTTCGGCCACAATTTCAATCCTTCATCTGGGCTACTTGGACAATCTAAGACATTTGCATTTAAGATCTCTTCCAAGCAGCCTTGATGAAGTCTTGAAATTCTGGCCGAAACGTTGGGACTAAAAAATAAGTTTTATACTTATTTGTACAGCTGACATCACCCATTCTAACACTATCCTCATCAGTATGACCAAACCTTCCAATCCAACATCACCAACCTTGAAGAATATTGACAAAACTAGAGGATTAAAATAAATTCCATTACACCAAATCACTTCAATTCTTTGTCCTAAACCCATGACTTCCTGTCCCACAGTATCCTTTAATAATACCCCACTTACTCCTGTGCAACAGATCCATTACTTAGGACTACATCTGGACAAACGACTGACAAGGAATCTGGATGCAAGGCTGACAAGACAGGAAACTGCTTGTTGATTCCGACTATTACATTTACTAGACAAACCGTCTAAACTTCCAAACCATTACAAAAGGCTGATCTACATGACTATAATGAGGCCTGTCTGAACATATGGAGTTGAGCTTTGGGGCTCCACTAAACCATCGAATTCTTTTTGTATTTATTCCTTACAGTCCAAATCCTTATGCTGTTGTCTCGTCTTCATTGGAGCGCGGAATGTACTGCTCGGGAGTCTTTCTTGATATAGAACAGGCTTTTGATCGAGTCTGGCACCCAGGACTGCTATACAAGATCCGTAAATTCCTACCCCCTACATACTTCCTCATTATCCGTTCTTATCTCTCCGACAGATTATTTCAAGTAAATTACAACGGCGCTTATTCATCCCTATTCC
>NW_027108683.1:240526-272975 GCF_000696795.3 Halyomorpha halys | reverse complement strand
CGTTACTTAGGACTACATCTCGACAAACGACTGACATGGAATCCTCATACAAGACTAAAAAGACAAGAAACTGCTCGTAGATTCCGACTATTGCAATATTTACTAGACAAACCATCTAAACTTCCAAACCATTACAAAAGGCTGATCTACATGACTATAATGAGGCCTATCTGAACATATGGAGTTGAGCTTTGGGGCTCCACTAAACCATCGAATTCTTTTTGTATTTAATCCTTACAGTCCAAATCCTTATTTTTTCACAATTCAAGTCATCCATCAATAACTCTATGTTCTTTATGTTGCCGAAAATAAAAACACAAATTAAGGAAAGTAAAAATAATATTCCATCTTATTACGCATTCACACTTTTATTATATTAAATATTTACTCTCAGGCAGGGGAGTTCTGAACCAAGCTTTATTCCCTCATGTGATAGGCAAAGTAGCCAATTTTTGAGCAATCAAAATAAAAATCTTCTAAGTCCTTTGCACAATCGGCCAAACTACAATAAATAAATAATTGTATTTATTATTGTATTTACCCTATGCTGCGGAACTAACCTTAGTTTTGACATGCGTCTAATAAATAAGTCTGCTGACTCAAAACCTGTTCATTTTCTGGGCTTTAAAAAATATGGCCCAACTTATAGTACAATATCCCAAGAGGACAAAAAAATCAGTAATATCACCCCAATTTTTTATTACTTTTATGAAAACTATGTATAATTACTAGCCAAAATTGATGAGTCTGCCAAGTATAGGTAGGAGGAATAAAAAATGACGGTTGTTTCAAAACGTTAATAATAATTAATTTCTTATTCGGAGCATTATATCTTTACAACTACCAACAACAATAGACAATCTAAGAGAGCATCATTTAAAGAAGAGTAAATTTGCTAAAATGTGAGATATAGCTTTTTTAAAAGCAACATTTCAATAAAACGTTGTATGGAACAAACTGAAAGATCAGTAGTTAGTGTATTTATTTTGAAAACCATTTGGCGTACAGATGTCTATTAGCACTCAAATCAAAGCTAGTTTAATTTCACAGGAGTAGTAGTTTTTACGAAATTTGCTAAAATAAATAGATTTATCGTTATTCATATGCGAATATCATAAAAACTGCTACCCCAACGAAGATAAGTGTCATAAACTACTTTATAGTAAGTTAAATTTCCTTTATTTTGAGTCCTGGCTAGGGTTTATACAAAAACCGACATTTTAGAAAACCTGTTTTCGAATAGTAATTTTTCCAGAAAACCGGTTTTAACCGGTTTCGAATTTTTAAAAAACTTTTTTTGCTCGAATAATCTGTAATTCGAACAAAAAATTTTAACAGAAAATTTGGAGTGATTAAAAGCAGTTTTTGACTGACATTATTTACTGTTCAATTTTATTGATAGTTTTTTTTTTTTTATAATTTATTTATTGATATTTACAACTGTATCCATATATACACATCAAGTAAATTTGCTTTAAGTGATATTATGACATGATAAAAACATGTGAAGAATCTACCCATTGATAGAACTCCAAAAACATTTCTAAAGGATAAGATCTCGAGGCCATCTTCTTTTCATACGTCTAGGAGGGTTATTAGGTCGTGAAGGAGAATTCAGGTTAGAAACGAGTTGGTTTGGGTGGTTGGGAAGTTTATTATGGAAGGATTGGTATCTGGTTCTGGCCAAATCGCCAACATAGGGGACATTGAGGTCCTGATGGATGATTTGATTTGTGACAAAGTAAGGAGCATTAAAGATTTTACGAAGGGTTTTGGACTGTAAGGATTGGATTCGGAGGAATTAGATGGTTTAGTGGAGCCCCATTCGAACAGAAATGAAGGATCTTGATGTGACATGGCACCTCTACACACCAGGACACCCCAAGAGTAGAGGAGACATAGAGCGGCTTCATGGCACGTTGAGTGGCCATCTTAGCTTATATCATATCGATAAGGGATTGCAACCAGATGTAGCAATGCCAAAGGCTATAGCGGCATACAATCATTCGGTACACACCGTTACGGGGTTTTCACCATCTGAGATCCTCTTTGGGCTTCGAGGACACCAGCGGGACTATAAGAGCACGGCAGTAGACGGAGAGGGAATACACGACAACCATGTTGCTCGAAGAAAGTTTCCTTATAAGGGAACCCAATATTGTAACAATAGAAAGTATCAGAGAACCCAAAAAGAGGAAAACTGTCCATATTGAAGAATTAAAACTCCCGGAAATGACAATATAAAACTTAAGTGTTCTCATACTATATTAGATTATAGAAAATTTAGTTATTAATTCTATTTATTGTTTTTAGTTTTAAGATTGTTATCAATTTTAGTAAATATTGTCTTTTTCATCCTACGTTTTTGATTTTTGTAAATATTTTCTTTTTTATTCTAACTTGTTCAATTACTGTATACAATTTTTTTTTTTTAATTTTATTCTTAGGTTTAAATTATGTATTTAGCATTTATTTAAGGAAGCTTGTAGGTTTTTACAATGATATGTATATAGGATTTTTTTTTATTGTAAATAGCTTTATTGTTTTTATTTTCTATGTTATTAAATTGTATAGTATTAGTTTACGAGGATTGTTCGTAAACTGGGGGGGAGGGGGAGAGTATACGGTCTGATTCAGCTGTTAATTTGATGTCAGCTGACTGAGGAGATCAGCGTATCAAAAGTATGTAAAGATATGTATTGAACCCAATAAACCCTGTTTGTTATAGCAGTCCAAGCGTGTTAAATCTTAGTCCTTCTTCTCTTTTTTGACATTTTGCTTTTGCCCATACTTAACTTTTTATGTTCTATATAAGTGCAACGTTTCGGCCATCCTCTAGGGCAATCTTAATATAATTTTAGAACTACATCAATTTAAAAAAAACATTATGCAGGCTATTCTGCCCAGGTCCTTAATTCTGTCAACAATTACCCTATTTTGTCAATTCAACATATTAAATTAAAAATTGAAACTTTTAGTCACAGTTAAGATTATTAGGAAAATTAAGATGATTGTCCTTGTGGATAGTCAAACTGACCGAAACGGCAAGTCGGACTATAAAGAAATATAAATAGTTTTGATACTAAAATAGGATAAAGTTTATTTTATTTGAAGAAAAATACATAAACAATAATATTTCAAACTAGTAACAATCAATCCTGTTAACAGATAATTCAGATGCCTGGAAACAAAAATGCCTCTCACAGTGAATCAAATAATATTACCCACAATTGAACTTAAAAAAAAAATACTAATGTATAAAGTAAATATAGGAAATATATAAAAAAAAAAAAATCATAAAACAGTAATAGTATATTTATTTCATTTTAAAATCATTCTTTTTGTAACATTTACAATAAATTCTTTCGTCAACCTCTTCTTAACTCTAATTAAAGTAATTATTAAGTTCAAGCACCCTGAAAAATGAATGAAAAGTTTATTACTTCAGGAAATCATATTTAGTAACAAAATAAATTAGTTAATTATAGATTTATTATTTAATTTGTAAATAAAGTGTTAGATGTAGCTACAATACTTGTTTCAGTATTAATATTGTAAATACAATATGTATTTAAATCGTTTATTTCAGAAACCCTTAAACATTTTTATGGACGCGTATATTTTGGAAACAGTAACTCTTATTTAAAAGGCTTATATTTATGCAGAAATTCGTCATCGACCCTTCTGTTTGCAGAAAATCAATACGAATTACGTTTAAAGCTGAAACCCGATTAGCTATATCAACATATCGGATTTATGCAAAAAATCTAACTTCCCTCCTGCTGGCTTCCTTATCTCTTCCTAGATCCTTTAGAACACAATTTAAGATATGTTCTTATTATTTGAACAACTACACTATTAAGTATTTAATAATCATCAGAGATAGTTGACCGTGGATGATTTATACGAGGAGAAGATGGTTTGGGGGTGCGGTCAAAATAAAACACAAATAAGTTGAAATAACTTATTTAATCGTGCCATCGTTTCGGCCAGAATTTCTTGTCTTCATCAGGGCTAAGAATAGAACAAGATAACAACCAGTGAACATAAAAGAAAATATAAACAGAATGACATAAAGTAAATAATTGTACAGAATGGAATTAATAAAATAAAGTAAAAAAATGAGAGAAGTAGAAAATAAAATGTATACATAGGTAATTGAATAAGTAGGTAAAATAACATAATTAAGGAAATAGAATAAAAATAAAGTTATATTATACAAAGAGATATGAATATGTTAGTTTATTAATAATTTAAAAATTAAAATTATGGAAAGAAAAATAAAATAGAGAGAAAGAAAATATATGAAGCAAATGAAATATGTAACCATAATATTAGATAAATAGGCAAAATATAAGTTAAGTTTAACAAAAGAAATGAATAGGAAAAAAATTGAAAACAGCAATAATAACATATGGTGAACATGGGTAAGGAAAATTGAGAAAAGAAGGGGGGTACGGGAGGATAAAATAAAGATAGGAGAAAAATAAAACGAACTTGTTAGCTTGAAATCTTACCGCCTAGTGGCTTCTGTGTCGCGAACGGCCAGACTCCGAATTAAGAAATACGTTACAGAGATGACACAGTGTTTTCTAAGAGGAAACGTTACAATTGGGTAAAAAATAAAAAGTAAAAGGTAGAAAATATTTAGAAGAGGAAAGCATGGGAGAGGGTGACGACAACTGGTTTTAGAAAATGTTAAAAATATATATGTTACAAAGATGACGAATTACCGGAAGATGAAGAAGTGTCATGAGTATTTAACAACAGTTAAAAAGAGGAAGCGTTATTATAGGATGACGGCAAATGTGTTCACATATTAAAATTTTACTTTATTTACTATATGTAACTCAGTTCACATTTTATTTACTTCAACTTATTTTTCGTTTTATTTTGACCGCACTCCCCAACCATCTTCTCCTCGTATTAAGTATTTGAGTTTGTTGTTTGGCTTTCTCCTTTTAGATTTTCTCCCCCACCTTGTCCCACGTTTATCTCAGTGCCATCCCGTTACTAAGATCACCTCTCCGTCGAGCACCGTGTTTCTATAATCGCGTTTGCACCCTCTAAGTCCGAACAGAATTTCGAATAGAACGAATCCCGTTACTGTATGCTCGGAGTGGTTATAGGCCGCTATAGCTCTTATCATAGCCTCGTCTGGTTCTAGGCCATTATCTAGCTGGTACACCCGCAAGTGATCGCTTAACGTACCATGTTGCCTCTCTATACCCCCCTGCTCTTAGGGTGTCCTGGAGTGTTTAGATGCCACCTCACCACCAAAGCCTTCATTTCTTCCCTGACGTTGGCGTTATCGAACTCCCCGCATCAGACAATATCCTTTCTGGTACTCCATAGAACTGTAACCATAAACGCAGCGCTCCCAATACTGCTTCGGACGATCATTCTCAAATGTGATGTGCCATGGCCACTTTGCTAAAGAGGTATCACTGTAACCCACTTGTAGCCCCTCCTAGTGAAAGTGTCGATTTGCAGTTCTACTATCAGTGTGTTCGCAGTCAGTGTCTCCTCTCATGTCGCCTTGGGTCGGTGTCGGTCGGTCGTATTTGGTGCTGAGGCACACCTCACAGTTCCCGATTATCTCCTGAATCGTTTTCCGCATATTCCACCAGAAATATTTCCATCGTAGGTCTCATTCAATCCCCGGCGATTGGTCTTCCCCTGATGGTATTCCAAGGTGACCTCCCTCTGTTGATCTCCGTTCTGAACGGTTTTCACCTTCATTAGGTAACGAACGAAGTTTCGATCCATTCTGATTTGTTTTGAGGCGTTTTACCTTCTCCCAAACCACTCCATTCCCAACTTATAAATGGTATGTTCATCCCGATTCGGATGCATCTTTCAGCGCCCGGAAGATCTGATCATTCTTGACACCCGGTGCCGACGGAATAGTGGTGATCGATTTCTTCTCATATTTAGCTATGTCCATCTTCATGGCTCCGGAAGTTCTTGTCTTCCAAATTATTTGGTGTGATTTATCGTTAAACAAATCCTCAAGCTCTTCCATCTCCGTTGGTCTTCTCTCGGTGGAGCTTTCTTTCTCGGATGATGGCTCAGGGCCTTTCTCCGTCGTGCTTTGTGTTTCTTCTTCCCTGGCGTCCATTATCGCAAAACTGTCTCATCTCTCCTGACGTCTGTGGTTGTTTTTCCTGTATTGCATTAACGGTGATCGCGCGGGATAGCCAGTCAGTGACTACATTTCCTTTTCCTGGTTTGTACTGGATTACGATGTTGTACTGGTTGAGCAGTTCCTTCCATCTGATGACCCTAGCGGAGAACTCTATCCCTCTTACGCTCTCAAGAAGCTTCCCAACCCATTGAAGCGGCCTGTGATCAGTATATACCCCTAATTTCCTCCCGAAAACATAGGGGCGAAAATGTTCTACCACCCACACAATGCCTAACAGTTCTTGTTCAAGTGCGCTGTACCCTGTTGCATCTGTTAACCATGCAGTTCCTAATGTTTTCCACCATATCGGGCGTCACCTGCACCCTATTTCCCTTTTTCAGAAAGTTGTTGATGGGTACCAGATACCTGGCCATCGCCGGTACGAATCGTCTATGGTGATTCAGAGCGCCCAACAATCTCCTGATTCCCTTAACATCCGTTGGAATCACCATTTTCCTGATCGCTTCTACCTTATTTGCGTCTGGTCTGACTCCCTGTTGCGTGTTATTCCTAATCCCCCCACTTTCCTTCTCTAATAGATTGCAACCTATAATAGTCTGATATTCGCGGGGCATTTTGTCCACGTATGAACCCTCAATTCCCCTTTTTTAATCCCTCATTCCCGTAAATAAATGTCCACCTCCCCTTCTACTCTACAGGGCCCACCCAGGATGATTAATTGACAATAACATACCTGGACATCCATCTGGAGATTCCTCTCACCGCCACTCAGCTTCCTCAGCGCCTCCCGGCAGAGGATGGTGTGGGAGCTCCCCGTGTCCACCAGGCATCTCACGCCGTTCACCTTGATGATATGCAGACCGCTAATCTCTTCTTTGCTATTGAAAATCGCTAATATGCGGTAGCCCCTCTCCTGGCACCCTCCTCAGCTCTCTTGCCTTGATTTCCTTCCCTCACTCACTCGGCGCCAACTACTTGACGGTTTATCCCTCAGCCCTCCTCTTCATTCCCCCTCTGTTCCTGAGGCTTCTGATACTTCTGAGGTTTCACTAGAGGACTCACTATGTCTATTGTCCTCTCGTCTTCTCCGCCGTATCCACTGGAAATTTATTTCCATCTGTTCTCCTGGTCCTGTCTCTGCCCTTATGTACATATAAGGGCACTGTGTCCTACTTTTCCGCACCTATGGTACTTCCTGTCTTCTATCTTTACCACTATCCCAGGGTTCTCTTCTCTTCCATGGTGTTGACGGATTCCTTGTCAGGTGGTATGGTACTCTGTTCCATCATCGACATCCATCCTTGCATCCTCCTCTCTAGTGCTCGCGTCGATCATGTCTTGAGTCGATCATTCCACAAATGTGCGGTCCCGGGGTAAACCCTTCCTTTTATTCGTCTCCTTAGCCAGTTGCACCTTAATTATGGAGTCAATAAAATTCATCTTCCAACTGACAACATCCGCTCCAAGAGTCTTTCTCATCTTTTCTGTGGTCAGATTAAACTGCCCTAACAGCGTGGCTGCGTAGTGTCCGTTAGACTGCCCGTGCTTTCTCCTCTTCCGCAGCATGTAGAAAATGTCTTCCTCTGGGGACCATCTGGCTCCTCCATAGGCCTTCTTTAATCTTTCCTTCACTACTAGCCATGCTGTTTCCTCGTCTGCCTGAATATGATTTAGGATACTTCGCTTAATCCGGCATATGAACACTGCCTTCAGGGAAATCGCGTCATTCTTGTCCAGCAGCTCCTCTGAGACCTTGGCTGCCAACCTCTCCATGATGCGATCTCCACCTTTAATAAAGTGATTTAACTCACCGATTTCGCCTGAAAACCGCTCCAAGTCTGAGATAGCTTTTCTAATATCCTGAGAGGTTACTCCTCTCAATTTCATTTTAGCCAACATATTGGCGTGAGCAGCAGCGAGAGTGGTCTCTGGTCGCGGGGGTAGCACCGGAACTGCCGCCGGGACTGCCGGGACAGCCGTGGCTGTAGGAACTCCAGGAGCCGGTTGCGCCACTGGTATCTGTAGAACTGGCTGCCTCACGGTCACTCGGGCTGTAGTTGTGGTTGACCATCACCATTAACCATCTTGGTCAATAAAAAAAAAGAAGTGATAATATAGGAGAATAAAAGAAAAGAAAGCCGGAGGAAGAAGGAGAAAAAAAAGGTCCTTAATGAGAGAACAGTTAAAAAAAAAAAATCTTCATTTAGTGAACAGTTTCCGGGTCTCGGCACCACTTACGAGCACATGGACTGAAAGACTTAAAAAAAAAGAAAAAAGGGAACAGAATCGTAACGCAAGCTTACTAGAAAGATACTGCTTTATTATGTCTGTGATGCTCCTTATACATTATTAAGGTTTATTTACATTGGAAGTTAGGATTACATTTGTATACAGGCCTTGCCCAACCATAACGTATATATATATATTATGATTGCGTATAGATTAATTTTAAATTTTCTGATTTTTAGTATATTTGGGTTCTCTTGTATGTTTCTTAACAGGCGGAAAACGAAAATGCTATCAATTTGAAGGTCGCGTATCGATTTATTTTAACTATTCTGATTTATTATATATAAGGGAATATTTATATGTTTTGGGATATGCAAAATATGAAAATGCAATCGATTATAAGATCGCGTATCGATTTATTTTATCTTTTCAGATTGTAACGTACTAAGGTCCCTTCATATGTTTTAAGAGATGCAGAATATGGTATTCATATTAATTCTAAAATCGCGCAACTTTTCTTTGGGTTCCTTCTTATTTTAGGATCCCTTAATGTGTGTTTTCTGCATTTTAGAAAATTCAAAAGGGCACTAATATGTTTGAGATCGGAAAAGTTATAATAAATACAAGCGATCCTAAACTCGACAGGATTTTCGTATTCTGCTTCTTTAAAAACATAAAAGTGGACCCAAACATCTTAAAAATCAGGAAAGTTAAAGTAAATCGATAAGCGATCTTAAAATCGATAGCATTTTCGGTTTCTACTCGTTAAAAATGTGTAATGGGACCCTCATACGTTAGAAATCAAAAATGATATAAATAAGTGAAATTTAAAAAAAATCTAATTAGAATAATATTGTATTCGATTGTATTTTTTATTCGATTGAAATAATATTTCAAATATTGGATTACAAAATTATTCGGATTGTTTAGTCGTATTTTTATGAAATCGTATATTTATGGAAATGAAAATTGTTGATGAAAATTGGAAATTCCACTCTGTCTTCTCTGGAAATCTCTTCCTTCCTCTACCCTCTGTCATTACGTCAGGACCTACAGCGAATACCGTCCTACCCATAGGACTGGGGTTTCCGTCAGTCCATAGGACTACGATTTTCCGTATCGTAGGGTTTTACGGGCATTCGCTGTAAATCGCCGCGAGATGGAAACTCTCTCTGGAACGTATTCGTTTTCAGTGGAGTGGATAGCCAGTCCTATGGGTAGGACAGCATTCACTGTAGGTTCTGACGTAATGACAGAGGATATAGGAAGGAAGCAGAGTGGAATTTCCAATTTTCATTTCCAAAAATAGAGTTGTGTTCTGACGTAAATAGCGTCAAATTTGAAGAATAACTTACATAACATTTCACTTCATATGGTTTAATTTATTATATATTCTGTTTTCACATGATATAATATTAATATTATTTTAATAATATATTATTGTATTGTTTTTTCAATATTCTGGCAAGTGTAAGCTCTTGATTTTTTTTAAAACATTATTCTCACATATTATATTTTTTTTTCATTTTACTTAATTCATACTTCATTTGTTTCTATAGTTTTTATGTGTATAATGTCTCAGAGGCTCATGTCTACAGAATGTGTATTGAGATATGGGCGTTCGTTAAAGAGTTTTGTAAAAAAAGTTTGTATTATTTTTGAACCTCTCCTCTGAGATATTATGTATAATACATGATAAATAATATAATAGTAAAAACATTGTAATATATTTCCTACCTTTCAGAAAGCCATTTGAGGTTGATAGTCATTGCTATTTCAGTTACATTAGTGCTTTGAACGTAGTCCACAGATATTATGTTAGGATAGGCAATCTTCGTCACGTGTGACAATAATGAGTTCAGAGCTATGTTTGCTTTCATTGCAAGGTTTGCTATAGAGTTCCCTAGTCTAGGGCACGCAGCCACATCAAACGCATTTTGAGTTAGTGTCCAAGATAGGAGGAAGTACCTGAGTCGTGACATTTTCTTCATCTTGTCAATCTGATCGTTGGCCATGACAGGTAGTTTGTCCGTATTCGAATACTGGTCAAACAAACGAAGACCATATTGGTAGAAGAACCCTTTCCCTATACGTCTCCCTAGATTGCATCCTTTTTCATCGTCAATGACGTAAACAACTGCAGCTTGCGTACCATTTTTGATAAAATCATCCAGAGGTGTTATCGGTAGATAGGCATCTTCCGAACTGGCGTAAAGATTTTCAGTCTTGTCAAGAATTTCAAGAACTTTATTCCATTCTTCCACATTGAAAGGTCTAAAATTTGAATTCCCAAGATCCGTATTGAGCGTGTGGGACAAACGTATGATAATCAACTCATGATGTTTTTTGGTGAAAGCATTGATATTATTCACGATTGACTCGATCGTGTGCCCATTACCTCCTTGCCAAGTTGCTCCCAAAGCCTTACTATAGTGCCCAGCCTTGTACACTCCACCTGATATCACAGGTCTCACGTCAAAGAATCTGATCCCCAATTCTAGCTGTCTCCGAATGTTCCTACTTTGGTTGTTGGTGTTACAGGGTTTGGCAAAGCTGGTTCCTCCGAATAGTTTGCTCATTCCGGAGTTGTGTGTACCTGGCAGACAGATTTCCTTCAGTGTCCTTTCACCAAGCCATCCGATGTTATCTTTCATCCAGTCTGCGGTGTGAAGGACAGAGCTTGCAGAAAAAATGGTTACGCTAAAGCTTAACCAAAGTAAAGCAGTCCGTAATTTAAACATCCTCCAACAATGAATCCGAAGCCAATCTGTAGAAATAGTAAACTATTTCAAGAACGGTAACTATTCGCTATTATTTTTTTATAAAATAAAATTACTACTCAGATTTATTTTTCTAGGTACCATAGCACTGTATAAATGCTTCTCAATATCCACACAAAAGTATTATTATTTCTTGCAAAACAGAACATTACATTCAGGACTGTTAAATTTTATAGAATAACAGTATAGTTTCTCCTAGTTGCCGACAGTTTAAGTTTACAACCTGGGACCCCAACCTCAACCCGAATACTGAAGCCCAGGCTGCTGTAAGATATTCTGTTATAAATTCTATATTTATTAATTCATTATTAACACTACCTTTATTTTACTTATTTTATTATTATTTATTTATTTTCTCTTATCTCGTCCCTTTTTCAAATTATCTTGTTTCTTTTTACCATTAGAAGGGAATTGTTTGTTTTGTTAAGTCTACAAATATCATTATTTTTTGTTATTACTTTTACTTTTCTCTTTTATTAAGAAGCATTATTCTTATCTATTTATTTTATCTTTTTCTTTCTTTTAATTATAACATTTTATGTAGTTAGGGGTGTCTTTTGTACGAGACTATAATCAACTGTTAAATGTATAATGTAACGACCACATATATATCAACCATGTTAGGACCACCAGGCCGATCTGTTATAAAATAAATATAAAACAAAACATAAACATTATAGTTCAATAAATACAATAGACAAAAAATAATGCTACGTCACTCATTGAATTGCAAATTAGCCCAAACATAATTATGTTATGCTCCAAAAACAAAGCAAGCAAAGGGACTAGGATATAAAAGTCGTTGACGTAGACGGAATATAGACCGGAGTAAAATCAGAAAGTTAAATTCAACCAATCAAAACATTCTAAAATATACTTTGTTTATCAGCTTTAAACAACAGTACCATAAAATTGGTTATTTTAATTTTAGGGTATATTCTCATAAACTAAAAAATAAATCTGTATCGCAACAAGCAATGAACGGTCACGGGTACAGTACTTCGTAATGAAATACCGTTACTAGACCAACAGTTGTGCAAGGAAGTGGTTTGATCAGAATCACACTCGACCGGTAGATTGATCCGCAATTAAGCGTAGTCTGAGGCTGGGTGGACACCGGAGGGCTATTGAACCCACATGATTGAATCTTGCCTACAGAATAAATAATTATCTGTCCCATTAGGATTCGAACCCGGGTCCTTGGAGATAGTAGCGAAGTACCTTACCACTGAGCCACGCCGCTACCTATATATCTATTGATATATATATTCCTATTGGGGACGTGAGGCTGGAAGCAATCCTAAGGTAGCCTCTCACAAAAATTAATGTGAGTATGGTTGGGAAGAGATCGCATGTGAGGCCAAACACCAGATGAATTGACAGAACCATTAAAGATGCGACAGAATCACATGCAGCAAACTGGAAACCAGTAGCTTAAGTGGCTACTCCACAGGCGTGGAGATGGCTGGTTCAGACGGCCAAAGTAAAAATTAACAATATAATAGATAAATATTTAGTAATACCACTTTTTTATAGCACAGAAACGTAAATTACTTCGTCTTCACTCACTATCTCCGCACATACGTTTTAGGTCTAACACTCATATGCAATACGATGATGATGTTCAGTCTTCATCACAGAAGTCTAGGAACATTTACTCCTTCGTCCGCTTCCTTACTATTTCCCATTTTGAAGAAAGATTGTGTTTGTATTTTAATATTGTGTTTCTTTATTTTAGTATTTCACGTTATATATTTCAAACTAATATGAAAATGATGAATGAATAATAATCTTCCTTGTTCAAATTATATTAGTTTTTACAATGACAACAATTCCCCAACAGATGACCATGATAACCCTGATTATTCTGATTATCCCCAGGGGATAACCCTGAAAAGTTGTTGTAATTGTAAAAACTAATATAATTTAAACAAGGAAGATTATTATTCATTCACCATTTTCATATTTAGTTTCTAATAAACTCTTCCAGTAGAAGATATTAATTTTAGTTATATATTTTGTATCTTTATTTTAGTACTTTACGTTATATATTTTCTTTATTTTAATATTTTGAGTATTTCGGCTTCTGTTTTAGTGTCAGCCGAAACGGAAACTAAATTAGGTATGTAAAAATTGAATTATTATTATTTTTCCTTATTTTTATGTTCGACAAATTGAGTTCCAAAAAAAAATCTTTATTAGAAACTTAAATTTATTTATGTAACTTGATTAAAATATTATTAATGTAAACTTTCATAGCAATAATGATCATTGGCATTATTTATCATGTGTGAAATCAAAATCTGTTCAAATATTTTAAGTTGCAGCGATACCACTTCCTGCTGGCCTAGACTGTAAACACTACAGTCGCCAAAAACAGTGATGATCTGACATGACGCAATCTACCAGCTAGCAGGGGAACTACTACTGGCAACAAGCAAACACTGTATATTAATATTTATGATATTCCAATAGAATCTGCTGATTCGCTGAATTACTCTACATAGTAAGAGGTTAAATAGCCTGGGTGGCGTATAATAGCCCAGACTTCTGACTGTTTTTTTCTCTCATACTATGCTACGTAGTTGCATGTGTTTGGGGTCTATTTAAAAAAAAAAAAACTGTTTTTCTTATTAATTCTTTAAAATTAATAATTATAATTAATTCTTTAAAATTAATAATTATAATTAATTCTTTAAAATTAATAATTATAATTAATTCTTTAAAATTAATAATTATAATTAATTCTTTAAAATTAATAATTATAATTAATTCTTTAAAAGTCATAATTATTATTAATTCTTTAAAGGTAACCTTAAAATATCAAAGGTATTAAAATGTAATACCCAACATGATTTATACCTTTTTCACAGTAAAGCACTCACTAATTCACTGTTTCTTTTCTGTTAATAAAAAAAAAATTACAATAAATAAATAAAAAAAATAGCCCAGAGACAAAATTAGGTCAAAATTAAAAAGTTTCAGGTTGAAATATCGCTTCATGAGAACCACCACACACAGGATAACAATTTACATAGCAGAGCTGTACATTCTAGTACCATATTTTTGGAAAAGTATATTTTCTTTTATTTCTCAGGATTTCTCCTCCTTCCTGTACTTTTTGTCCTTTCGCAGGAACCGCCGGGCACACATACCCCCTCGTATCTACAGGAATAGTACCCGGTGAAACGGAGTTAACTTCCTGCAAGACCCGGCGGCTGGCTACCCTTCGAGCTTACATTCCTCCTTTGTAACTACATAAATAGTAAGTACCCTGTAGACCGAGGTTACCAAACTTAGAGAAATTACGGCTGCCATCCCGTAAGTCTCATTTTATCTATTCACCTCCTAAGCAACTACTTTTCCCATATTGGACACGCATTTTCGAGGCTTTCTGCTCAAGAGTACCTAACATAATCAATTAGAATCAGATCTAACACAACCACTTCGACAAAGTCTAAATAGTTTTGACTTCCTAGGAACCTTTTAATTATATTGTTTTGCCAATGTTCTGATGTTTAACTTCAGTCTGCTAGGTAAGCAAGTATTTTTGCATTCTTAATTTAGTCTAATACTTTCTTTACGTATGGATTTGAATTTGTATTGATTTACTTGATGTGTATATATGTATACAGTTGTAAATATCAATAAATAAATTATTAAAAAAAAAAAAATGGTATTAAACAGATCCTCAAACATATGGCCAGTCAGTTTTTCGATCTATTGCTCTGTTTCTTTCTGAGCATAATGTATTAATTCCTTGTTCTACTTCTCCCCTTTTATTAAAATTGTTTCAGAGTATATTCAAAGTCCCTATTGTTTATTTTGAAAAATAAATCGTTGAATTCTCTAACTTTGGAACATCACGTATACAGGTTGTTTAAGAATCTATTGACACCCTATTTCTTTTTTTTTTTTCTTTTTTTCAAGGGTTGAGAATTTCGAAATGAAACTTTGTATGTCTTATATTAGGTATGCTTAGTAAAATTTCTTCTGGAAGTGAAGTCTACTTTGTAATCTATTCCAGTTCTTTCTTAGCGCACTTGACTACGTATGGAATTTTTTTTTCCAAATAAAGCAAAAAAAAAATTTTGTTAAATATCAGGCCATAAAATATCTACTAGCACTCAAATTAAGGCTATATAAATGTAAATGTGCTTTCTAATGTTTGTCTTCGTTCGTTGCAATTTTCAAAATATTTAAATTATAAATAGATTTCCAAAATGTTGATTTAAAAAATTTTATAGATCGATTTTATAAAGTCGAGAGCATTAAATTATTATTTAAATATCTATCTATTTTGAGTTCTATTTCAAAATATTCGCGAGATATCACTGGGTGATTTGAGCCACCAAACTTATGGAGCAATATTTTTTTAGTATCTATAGCTGATATTGTATAAAAATATTTACGGGAATAATTCAGGACATGAAAATTGGATATGGGCTGATCCGTACACTCAAAAAAGCGTTATATATTAAGAAACTTTTTTTTTTTAATCCCCCCTCCCTTGCCATTTCTGGCATACGGGGTGCGGGAGCAGTGGGGTAGTGCGCTGGAGTTTGCGCATGCCACTGCTCCCAAGGGTCATCAATTTTTTTTTTTTATTCTTTTATTAATTATTCAATTATTAAATTTAATATATTAAGAATCTGAGAGAGTAAACCTATTCAGTATGGTAAGTTTTTCAATATTTTTAAAATGTTCTTGGAATATCACCGTGTAATTTGAGCCATAAAACCTATTAATCAGTAGAATTTTTTTGTTCAAAAAAGGTTCCATAAGCCAGACTAAACAAATTTGATACAATTATTTTCAGTATCTCGAATCCGACTTGATTCGAACCAATTACGGCATCTAGTTTCATAATGTGAGTTATCAAATTAATGAAAAATATTTGTTTTGAAAATTTATGATACTTTAAAAATAGTTTTGGGAATTATTTTTATCATGTGGTAGATACTTTTAGAAGTACTTAAATGAGTTTCACAAAAAAACCAACATCGCCACTCAGGTGTTTCAGGGTTAAGTGGCCAAACTGAAAATATAAACTAAGGACCTCAAAATAAGAAAACAATTGCCTCTGAAAGTATGTTTGCAAAAGCTTTGTTTAGAAGATATTCACACATAAAGATTTTCATTGTTATGAATTATTTACGTTACATAAAATAAATAAAATCCATTTATTTATTCTATTTACTTTAACTGTAAACATTAAGATTCATATTAAATGTTGTTCAAAGTGAAGGTATGTCCGTAAACGCTTTCTTTAGAAGATGGATTAGATATAATACTAATATGGCCTTTTATCCTGAACTGTATAAAAACTATTGGCAACATAAGGATTAATACTATTTGGAATTAGCAGTGGAAACAGTCAATAACACTTGTCAGTTTGTAAGAAGCTTTCGCAGAGTACTCATCATCATGCCTTAAATTTATACTAATGGTGAATATGCCGATATGGTGTTTGTGTATGGTTTTTGCAATGGTGATGTTAATGCTGCCTGTCGCGAATATGCCAGGCGATTTCTGAATTGAAGTCTATCTTTAGCTCCACGTTTCAACGGTACATTTGCTATAATACTACGTGCTGATGGTATTTTTGCCCCTTTACGAAATGAAGAAAAGAGTGAGACCATATTACGATATTCTGATGATAATCCATCTGACAGTGTACGAAGAGCTGCCACTGCTGCTGTTGAAGAAAGATGCCGAGCCTATCTTAATTCTCAAGGAAATCAGTTCGAACAACATCTAATATGAATTTAATGTTTAATTTTAATTAATAAAGTAGTATAACCGCAAATTTTGATTTATCCTTAGTCATATATTTATCGTTTATACTTGCCCACGCTCAGCGGAGAAGGGGGTGAGTTAATGGAAAATAATAATAAACAAAAAAAATATAATCGCAAAAGGAAAAAAAAAGATAAAACAATAAAGAATTATTCCTTAGGCGCCACGTTATTTTTTCTTGGAAATAACGAAAACCCCCAAGCATTATTCCCACAATATAGCTAAAATATACCACAAACAATTGTTGAATTATGACCACTGGCGAATACCTTTACATATAGATAACATAAAACCTAGGGTGTTACCTACCCACCTATTGAATTATCGTAATATCCCGTGAACAACAACAAAAAAAGATAAGTAAATTAACAAGTTGAAAGCAGAGAAAGAACAGCAGAACTATATGTACAAAAATTTAATAATAATAATAAATATATATATACAGAGAATGAAAAAGGAAAAAAAAATTCTTATCAATTAATAAAACAATTAAAACTTATAGGTTGACTTAACCTTAACTTAAATGCTTAACCTTAATACTAGATTTACATTATTATCCAAAAAAGTATAAAAGTGAATGTAAAATAAAAACAAAATAAAATTTAGTTCGAACCCCACGTAGTCCTTGGGTGCACTCCTGGCCGAACATAAGGTTTCCGATATTTCCTTTCCGGTCACCGCCTCACCACTCCAGAATTATAGAGATGTAATCTCTAATGATGTAATGCCGCAACTCTCCTATCCAGGACGTGCTGAAGATTCGTTGCTACACACTCCACTATATCTCCACTTCTAGTGTTAATGACCGTCTATTGAAGTAAAACACCATAATTTTGAAAAACAAAACATATATGACAACATTTCTCATTTGGTGATATCCCGGTTCAAACAGTAAAGACAGAGGGCCTTTAAACTATTACCACTTCACATTGAACAATCGTAACGTGTTCCAAAATCAAACTGTCGCCTTCACAAAACCAAAACCCACTCGTCTGAATATACGTGTTCCAAAATCAAAACTGTCGCCTCCACAAAAACAAAACCCACTCGTCAGAACATATCGCTCGTGTTTTGTTTTTCCCATGATAACCGTAACACCTCTTGTCTACACAGATCTAGCCAGTGTTTTTATTTCACCACGGCAACCGTAACAGTAGTTAGAACAAATAAATAGGTTTTATTTATTTTATATAACGTAAATAATCCATCACAATGAAAATCTTCAGATTGAATATCTCCTAAACAAAGTGTTTGCGGACATACCTTCAGAGGGAATTTTTTTCTTGTTTTGAGGTCCTTAGTTCATAATTTCAGTTTGGCCACTTAACCCTGAAACACCCTGTATATGATTACAACTTTTTATTAGCATACAACATTAAAATTTTAAATAATATTATTTTCGTAGGAGAAAAGTACAACTATCAGTGTCAATAGAACACTTATATTTTGATTTTAATAAAATAATACATAAGCGAAAAAGTGTTTAGAAAAAAAAAATACATCTTAGAAGAAGAAATTCATTATTATACAAACAAACAAAAACCATAAGGAATTTATTTCATTTACATTTAAAAACTAGAATCTACCTTTAAAAAGATGCTAACATCATTCCAAAAATATATGTATATCAAATGCTATTTAATGAAAAATAATAAATTTATTCTAAATTCTAATAACGAAATTATTGCCAACTCAAATGTATAGATATTTCAATAGTTTCTTATTCACTCCTTTTCGGCTCACCTACGGCACGACCGCCCGAGGAATGCAGATAGTGACCCAAGATCCAGGTGTTAGATTCCTTTTAGGTACAAGGCGTCCCAGGAGGATGAGAATCTGACACAACAATAGAGAAAAAAATCAAATGAGCCTAGACCACAAAGGAAGCAAAATCGCTTTTCCAAAAGAGATGTCCTTCCCTAAAAGAAGAACATCCAATCCGAGAGCTGGAAGGAGATTCAAAGAATAGAAGGGTAAAAACGTGTTTGTTTTTTTAAGAGAAAAGAGGGAAGAAACGGAGGGAAACGGTAAAAGAACTGAAATCATTTGCAGGGTAGAAGTCGGAGAAGTACAGTTCGGGCAGAAGATTCGTAGGGTAGAATTTCAGGATAGGTTGTAAAAGTTCACACCAGAGTTGGGCAAAAATTACCTGTAGATGAAATTTATTAATGTTTCATACATGAATAAGGGTCGTATCCATGCCAATTTTAGTTTCATCTGTACCTAATATTTGCCCATCTCTCTCCTACATACAAACCGACAGCTTCTGTGAAAGATAATTAAAAAGTTTTGTCTAGGAACCCATAATTAATAATTTGGAATAATGAAATAAGAAGGAAAATAATAATTAGTTATAACAAAAAAATCCAATTTTATACATGAATTTTATGAAATAGACACAATATTAAGTGTAATAGACATTGTTAACTAAATAATTATAATAAGTGAAACTGTGATAATAGTAGATTATTGACTAATGATATAATTTGGCAAAGTATGATAGTCAATGTGAGGTTTGATTGTGTGAATAAGTGGCCTTGAAAAATGGCCGGAATGGCTGAAACGTAGGAGTTTAAAGGTAATAAAAAAGTGTGAGACTATATGGATGAAAGCTTTGTTATAACTAATGAAAACACCTGTATATATATATAAAATGCTAATGTAAGCAAATATGATAATCATATAATAAAAAAATATATAATATAACAGACTATTTAAAATATGTATTTTTTTATTTGTTTTTACTTATATATTTTAATGAAAAACCCAATATCATGAGCATTGGGTGAAATTGATCTAAACGTTTTGCACCTTCAACATCAACCAACCAGCCAAGGTACAGACAAGGAGACAAGTATTTCTAACTAGCGACCAATAAATCGAATTATAATTTCATAAAAGAAAAAGAAAAAATTGGCTTGGAATACAAAAAATTTACAATCCTTTAATGTCAAATTTTGTAAAACCTAAAGCGTACTTACTCCTCTTTACTTTGTATCAGATCATTAAACAGAATAATAATAATAATATATAAGAAACATATTTAAATTATTTCAAAACGTACTGAAACTAATTGTAATTTTTTGGTTGAATCGTTAGGGATTTTTAAAGATCTAAATACATATTAAATTAAATAAACAATTTATTTTTTCAACTTTTTTTTTTTAATTTATAGAATAAAAATTGTTAAAGAAGTTTATGTTCTATTTCAATTTGATAGGAATAAGTTTGAAACTGAATGTTAACAACACGTTTTGTACTGATGTAATCATGATTATTATTTATTTTTTAGCGTTTCAATTCTAAACTAATCCATAATTGATTAAAAAAATTTTTTTAAAATTCCATACAAAACTATTGACTAATATTTTGATTTTTTTTTTCACTTACCTCAGTAAAACAACAGACACTGTACAGAGACTGTGAGATAATAATACCATTTGTCTTTTATGGGTTGCGCTTGAACAATTATAATTGGCCTTCGTAGCAATATAGCTCATGAGTTATGAAGTCGCATTTTTATTAATCGATTCACGTAATGGAACATTACATCAGTTCTGATTATCCGATCAAGTTTAATTTTCTTAAAAATCTATAAACCCATTGACAAAGCAATATTATGGTGGCATAGGTAAGTATTTCACCGTATACCTTCAAGTACCATTGGTAGAAAAAGGTAATATTCAACTTGAATTATGTAACCATACGTAATGCAACCTATTAATTTAATATTCTTTTTCTATTTTTAGAGGGATAAAAAAAAAATGATTCCATTGCCTAATACGAGCAACCTAGGCAGGATATGATTTTTCTTTTCTCGGATATTGCTCTGCACCAGAATTTATCGTTGGTCAATGTAATTTACGACTCGCCCAATAATCTTCCAGTATATTATATCCAAGATGAGTTTACCTGTGAGTAAAGGGAGGAGAGGATTGGAACAATATTCAGCAGAACAATACAGCTTCTTGCTTACGCTGATGACATTGACATTGCTGGACGCTCTTTCCAAGCTGTCTCTGATGGATATATGAAATTGGCTGGTGCAGCAAGAAAAATGGGGCTTGAAATGAATGCAGAAAAGACCAAAAACATGGTCACAGAGGAAATCCGGATCGGAGAATATACTTTTGGAAAAGTCATAACCCAAGACAATGTTGAAGACTCCGAAATTAAACGAAGAGTCCTTTGTGCCAACTGCTGTTGTTATAGCCTCAGTCCCTATTTTAGGAGCCGTGCCTTGTCTAAGGACACCAAGATTTTTATTTTATTTTTTTATACCAGATCGGCATGGTTGATATAACCGTTATGTTATATATATATATATTTTTTTTTTTTTTTTTAACAGTTGATTATGGTGGAGTATAGTCTCGTACAAAAGACACCCCTAACTATATACAATGTTCTTATTAAAATAAAAAAAATAAATAAATTGATCAGAATAATGCTTCTTACTAAAAGAGGAAAGTAAAATTAATAACAAAAAATAATGATATTGGTACACTTAAAAAAAAAAAAAACAATTGCCCTGCCCTCTAATAGTAAAAAGAAACAAGTTAATTTGAAAAAGGGACGAAAATAAAATGAATAATAATAACAAGTAAAATAGAGGTAGTGTGACAATGAATTAATTTTATATTTATTAAAATTTATAACAGAATGTCCTGCAGCAGTCTGGGCTTCAGTCTTCGGGTTGAAGTTGGGTTTCCCAGGTTGTAGGTCACTGCTCCTTTATCTGTCGACAACTGAGAGTGGAAATTCATGAACCGTTTTTTGATCTAATCCTCTATTGACTCCATTTGTAATTCGCTATGCAATTGGCTATTTCTTATGAACCAAGAAGCATTAACTGCGATTCTTAGGACTTTATTTTGAAAAGATTGTAGTTTTTCCTTTTCGTAAAGGATGCCGCTCCGCAGACTTCACAGCCGTACATCAGCAGTGGCCTTAGAATTGTTTTAAATATAAGAACAGTTTTTTCTGGTTTTAGTGTGGAATTTCTGTTTAGGATAGCATATACCATTGCTAACCTTGCACAGGTTTGAGTTAGTTTGAGGTTGATATGGTGATTCCAGGTAAGGCGGCGATCTAGGTGAATTCCCAGGTATCTTACTGTTTCACTGGCAGGATTCCATTTCAAATTTTTACCTTTGAGGATTAGATCCGGTGGTTCTGGTGGGCGTCGAAGATTAAAAACTTTTGAGTTACATTTTAGTGACATTATCCATTAAACATCCATTTAGTGAAATATTGTTCTAGATGATTAAGGTGACTTTGCAAAGTGTTTTTAGCTATTATTATGTCATAATGTTGAGAGAACACAGCTGTATTGTCAACGAACATAGCTATGGAGGTGTGTGTGGATTGGACGATATCGTGAAGGGAACATTATGAAAGAGGATTAAGGTAGAGGGGTTATAAATATATTATTACTTGTTTTGAAACTCCAGCCAAGAAACGACCCAAAAGTTAACATTGGCAGTTTTGATAAAGAAGCCATTCGCAGACTATTGTTTGATTTCCATATAAATCATAAAAATAACCGTCTTTGAGAGAAATTTTACAAAAAATAAGAGAAAATTCAGAAATTGATTTCAATGGAAATAAAAACATATTGCGTAAAGTAATAAACTTAAAAAGAGTTTTTTTCTGAACATAATAATCATCAAATCTCAAAATATATTTTCCTATAAAGTAAAACAAGAACCAATAAGGAACAGTCCCAGTCAAAGATAAAGGATAATATAAAGAAACAAGTAACCTACTGTTCATCAGGTCAAAACTTGGTTACAATTTGCTGTTACCAAGTTCCAGGCTGCCTCTTGGAACAAACCTTTTGTTCCTAGTAGGAGGTTTTTATTATGGTGAGGAGAGGAGATGGAGCTAGGGTAGGGGTGCCCATGTTTCCTCCCTACAAGCAAACTCGTTTTAGATGTACTATACTTATTAGTACAGAAAAATATTTAAAATGAACAATGAAATACGTACATTAATGAAACTTTGGACATAATTTCGTCCTGGTGGTTAGAAGTGAGGTCTGCAGAGTTTGCTAACATACTGGGGAACAACCTCTCCCGCAGTAAGGAGTCAAAATAAGGTGGAATATTTGAAAAATTTTCTATTCTTAATTAGTCGAGTAAAGTGGTTTTTTTTTCATAGATTTTTATTGTTTTTGTTTCTGAAAGAGGCCACTCCCAGTATGATAGAGTCAATATTTTAAAAGTTTTACTTGGTCATAGGTGAAGAATCCAGGATAATCATTATATTCAAATTTTCAAATATTCCAAAATCTGTGTAGGTAATGATCTTATTTATGTATTTAAAAATTAACGATTGCACCTAGTATGAGGGACTTCCTCATGGAGGCTGGTAAAGAGGGGGTGTCATTTTGAAAACTCAAAAGACTTCAGATTATTAATTCGGACAATTAAAACTGCAGAGTGTACTTCAAACTGCGAAAGTTATGATGAAACATTTTGCTCAAAGAGATTACTATACTAAAATAAAACTATAAACACTGTTTGTTAATATAGAATATTAATGCAAGAGATTAATTCTATTTTCCGAATACTTTCTAGGAGAGGGTGAAGTTTAGGGAAATCTGGTTGTAGTTAGGAAATGTTAGACTTTATTGATCAATACATTATTGTAGCTAATTTCCTGTCTAGTGCTTAAATTATAGAGGATGTTGTAGGGAAGTTTGCTAAGATGTCACCTAAGCAACCTTAAAACTGTAGTAGAGCTGGTTTAATTTTGGCTTGGGCAGGGTTGACTTTTATTTTGTTGAAGCACCATGAGATAAAAAATTAACCTTTTCCTCCTGATTAGAATATATTGGTGAACTATGAACTAAATTGGTGTAGGTGACCCTCTGGTTACTTTTATAAATTATTTGAGGGGAGGGGGAGAAAGTTCTTTGACCCTCTTCCCCACGGTATAATGAAGTTTTTGTAACATGTAACAACTAAACACCTTGTTGCAAAAGGTACAATCGAAAAACAGGTACTCCTATCAAACTCTCCCTGTATGTCTAGAGGTACATATACATTTTGAGAAACAGTATTTTATTGAAATTGATGATTTTAATAAAAATAAAAAAAACATCAATATCTGTTATATAGTTATCCCTTATAATAATGATGAAGTTACCTTCTGTTCCCTTCCTTCACTCAATTGTTTTGAAATGAGAAAGATACGCTTCTGTTAAAGGAAGGAGGATCCAAAGGGGCGGGGGCCTAACCACACAACATGATGATTCATGAACGAGGAATTTATCCCTGAGTTGTTTGGGATCACAATCAAGGAACATTTTTTTTTCCCTCAGGAACGCATGTTGATCTTGAATTTGTAAATTTTTGCTTTCTTGATTAAAAGGAAATTAGGAATTTTATTAAACATTGCTTGCTAAAACCGCAACTTGTTTATTAGCACAAAAAAATAAATACACTAAAACAAGACGAATAACAATAGTCTTTTTTTATAATTACCTATGTATGTACAGGGTGCTTTGACTAGTCTTCGTCTCTTACGAATTTTTGTACCATCTCTTATCTAGTAATAATTTAGTGTTTTATAAATATATATATGTATATATTTTATTTCAATTTTTATATCCAAAAGCAGTCAATTTTCACTGTTAAGCAAGCTTACTTAACAGTAAAATGAAATGCATTTCACACCTTGCCCTGTCCATACACTATTTTACATAATAAATAAACAATTTTTCACAATTACTTTTTTTTTTATAAAATTTTCAGGATTTTGAAAAGCTAAAAAAAATAATAAATAAATAATAGGAATGCATGATTTGATAAAGCTAAATAAATTATTCATATAACATATACACATGTATATATGTATCATAAAACAAATATAATGCATTTATTACAAACAGCAAAATGTACTCACTTCTTATACTTTTAAATCTTTTCTTGTTCTTTATTTATGATAAGTCCTTCGGTTTCTTTAATATTATTTTTATTTACAAAAATTCAGTGCTTTAAATTACATTATCTTCTATTCTTATTAATTTTTTTTAAGTATTCAAACTAATACAATGATATTTAGCAAGGCCAAAATACAGTTTTCTAATTAACTTGGTAAAGATAGATTTAATGCTTGACGAATGAGTTGAAATTATTTTTCCAATTTATATAATATAGAGAACTATGTTGCCGCTGGCTAAATGAGTAGAGGAAGCAGAAATAGGCCAGCCTGAGAAACGTAGGCTCACCTTTGAGATTGTCAAACATAAGACAAACAGTAATTACATATCATTTCATCTCTTTTAAAACCTCACATTTTTTTTTTTGAAATTTTTTTTTTATTTAAGTTTTATAAAAATTCACTC
Organism: Halyomorpha halys; assembly: GCF_000696795.3. NCBI lineage: Eukaryota > Metazoa > Arthropoda > Insecta > Hemiptera > Pentatomidae > Halyomorpha > Halyomorpha halys. The sequence goes on along the minus strand of NW_027108683.1, from coordinate 247,669 downwards.
CTTGCCTTTAAAATTGTCCAAGGTATTTTGCCAATAAATGGCAACTCTATGATCATGCACATAAACAGAGTTTGTTTTTAATACAGGTAACAGACTGAAAATTATAATTAAAATGGAAGCAAAAAATTAAGGGAACTGTTTAATATTTAAATGATGCTTTGACCATAATGTTTTATTCAAATTACTGTGGATTTGTTGGGTTAATTTAAAATATATTCATTTTAAAATGATGAAACATAATATTTATTTACTAATTCCAATAATATATAAAATTACCCATTAATTAATGTAGTTTTACAAATTAAGCTTAGTAAACTGTATTCAATAAAAATCTAAAAATCTTGGGGTACCATAAACGGAGATTAGTAGGTACCTATATCAAAATAGGAATATTAATATATTTGCTGAAGAAAATTGAAAACTTTCATCATTCCTAATATCAATACTGCTCTTAAGCATAGTTATAATAATATAAGTGAATTATTCCTTAACTCAATAAGCCTTCATTTTAATATTGAGGGAAAGGTGGTAATACCACCAATTGTTTAAATTGAGAACAGCTTTTGTTCAAGTTTAAAGAAAAACAAAAATTGTAAAAATGCTCAAAATAAACTTTGGTAGGTTTCGAATTTAAAAATTATGATATATTTAAAGACCTCTGTTCTTGATACCTGGAGCTCTGTTTATGCGCATAATCATTCTTAAAACTTTTTCAGAACGATTTCGAATTGATCTCACACTCAGACCAATTAATACACTAAATACATTTCATAAGTACATAAATATACATTGCAGCACTATTTATTGCCTACGTTTATATTTTATACTTATATATACATACATGTTTAAATGTGTGTCTATATTATTTTACAATTATTCTTATTGTTTTACATTTCTACAATAATTTCTAAAAAGAATTTTCATAGTTTTTTAAAATAAAATTAGGCAATGTCGTACAAGTTTGTGCTTTTAGATTGTTTAGAAGAAATATTGCAGCTTTTTTTCAGAAATTAAAAAAAAGTAATATGTACAATTAGTCGTGTTACAACAATAACCTGATCAGTAATCTTAAATTTAATAAAACAAAAATAATAAAAACCAAAAAAAAAAAAAATTAATTCAAATACTTTAGTAATCTTTTCATTGTTGTTTCACAAATAATTGTGTACATTTAAATATTAAATACCACAGTATCTGAACAAATCAAAAACCTTTTTTTTTTAAATTTGTGTTTGTACTGAATTTCCCACACATCTTAAATTATTAGGTTACAATTTCATCAAAATGAATATAGGGGTAAAATATAATGAATTTTATTCTAGTTAAGTTTTGAAAATCTAACTCCTTCCTTGCACATTACTTAAGGATCTAAGAAAATCAGAAAAGTTATAAATGTCTTACAACTTCTTCAATAAAAAAAAAAAAACCAGGTTAATTTTCAAGCTTAATGCAAACTAAAAATGTGTTACAATGTATTTAAAATAAACACCATGGAATATATTTTGTAGATATTGAGGTATACCTACTCTAGATATTGAATGTTACTTAAAACAATTAAGGTATTGAGATATCTTCGAACGATTGAGTATTCAATGTACTGATAAAACTGTTATGAAGTTCAAAGCTACTTTGTAAAATGCAAATGAACTGTAAATAAAAATAAAATTACAGAACGTTGTGTGCATCTCAGTGTGAAAGTAGTATTGGTAAATACATCTCTTGATAACCAAATTAAAAATCGTGAGAAATCATTTTTTGTTAAGAGGTGGTAAAAATCGTTTTAATTTTAAAAATTAAGAATAAAGTATTATCCAAATTGTTTTTTAATATAAAAGTATAAACCTCATTAAGGATTTGTTCAGATATTAAAGGGTGCTGCTAACCCTTAAATGATATATCACAAACTATTTTTGTTTCTTTACCACACACAAATGCATACGGATTGAAAGTGGTGTAATCCAGGAACTAGAAATTTCGAAAACTCAAATTTTTGTTCTTCTCAGAAACCACAAGTGACTAAATATAAAAGTTTTTAAAACATTTTTATGCATTCACATTCATTTTAGTGTGAGCGATTCAGGTAATCCTCAGGTGAGTTACTAATATATTCAATTGTCAATGAACAAAATCAATAGTTGATTTTTTTAATATGAATTTGGTGTTTTCAGTAAAACCTCAATAAATCTAGTTAATAAAGAGAAACATTATTCCTAACAAATGAGACTAGATTTTTATATTTCTTTACAGAATGAAATTGAAATAAACTAAAAAATGCCGCATTATAAAAAAAATTGTTGCTCACAGAACAAAAGGAAGAATGATTATAATGTTCCAGTAATAAAGGACATAAGAATAGAAGAACATCAATTTGAAAAAAAAAATGATCCCATTTAAATTTCTTCTGGAAGTGTATCTTAAATTTTTTACTGACTCAAATTAAATTTTCAGATTAAATTAGTAGTTTTATCTGACCTTATGATAAAATTTTAAAACATTTTGAAATAATTAATCATTTCTCAAGCTCAAACAAGAATTATTTGTTATTAAATTATAATACTGACTTTTATTATATAAAATATAATTACATTTTGACCTATCGTTACAATGCATTATATTATCCCATTTTCGAAATTTCTGCATGATGATTTAATTTTTTTTAATGTACTTTTTGGTGAAATACATTTATATTTTGATATTTCATTACATTTACCTGATCTTGTGAGTATAATTGAACCAAATACAAGAGACTTCTCATATATGGCACACAACTACTTATAATCCACAAGGCAGTGTGACTACTGAAGTGTTAATATTCGGTCAATTCATCAGAAACATGATAAATCAAGGTTTTGCTGTATATTCATTTTAATTCCAGTAAATACAACCACCTCTCAACCATACTTTAATGGGATACCACAATTCCAGTAAATACAACCACCTCTCAACCATACTTTAATGGGATACCACAATTAGACTAATATAGACCTCATATTTATACTAAAAAAATAATAATTAAATCGACAAAATTATTCTTCCATAAATCGCTCAAACTTTTCCTCACCCTAAACAAGAGGTATCTCTAGTCAGTCTCAAGTCTATAGGAATAAAGAAGCGAAAACTTCTGGCAACTCAACATCGGCCAAAACGACAACTATTTACAAATAATTATTGCCCCTATATTAAAAACGAACAACCATTAAAGACTAGACAGCTTGCAGGGAAGAGTTTAAATTGGTCTCTAACGACCTATTCTCACGACTGTCGCCACCGCTAAGAGTAGGAGGATCAGTTGTAAGTGTCGAGGCTGGTGTTGGAGAAGCACAATCCCAACCAGCGCTGCATGATAACTTCCCATCCTGAAAAAAATAAAAAGGTAAAAATTATAATTTGAAATAATAATGAAAAATATAAGGTAAAAAAGAAAGAGAACAAAAATATGGATTATTGGGCAGTAATTGATATATTATTATGCATTATGAATGTTTTTTTTAAAATTTTTCAAATTATTTTTAACAGAGATAAAATTCATCATGAAATTAAAATTGTTATAAAATGGCATAAATTACTAAAAATATTTACTTTATAATTTGTTTTTTTAATATAACATTGATTTTTTAAAATAATAAAAACCATTTTTCCTATTGCTTCATCTAATATTTAATAAAATATTATATCTATAAATAAAGAAATATTGAATACTTCAGAATATATGAAATATGTACTTGTACTAAATATTTTTCTTGTAAGACATATATTATTGAATTAAATGAATATAGTTAACACAATAAACAAACTTTTAGTCATATATTTTTGATTATTTTTGTGGAGTCAATGAACGAAGGTAACCTATATAAACAGTAGCTACCAATAAATAGCATACATTCAGATCATACCGGTACCCCACCCAAGTGCACTGATGAAATCCACTATTTAGGCATACAGTCCTAATTACCTTCAAAGCTGGAGTCACCTTACAAACTCCAACTTAATAAATTAGATCGTATAAAAGCTAACACTCATTTAATAGTTATGCATTGAACAATTTATATTCTAAAAAAAATGGAAAGCTGAATAGTTTAAAGCGGACCCTCCCCGCTCAACATGTAGCTAAAGCGCAACTAGCACCTGCGCCTCTCCACTCATACTTATTAACCTTAAAATCCCTCCAGATAAAACAAGGATTCAGCACTTGTATATCTTCTATTTTATATTGAACTTATAACTATTTTATCTACAGGAGGGTACAAAAAAAAAAAGCTGGATAGTTCTAAATTACATGCCAGCATCAAAGATAAGGTTTCTAGGAAAGATCCAGGTCAAAACTTATATCTCAAACTGAAGGGAATGAATTAATAATGGAAATATCTAGGAGAATCTCAATATTTAAAGTAGAACTAACCAAAATGATTCAGTCACATAAGTAGAATGGAAGACAAAAAAATATATAAAATGGTTGATGTAGGCAAGACAAGAAGAAAAGTGCCAGTGGGGCTAAATTAGACAGATGAAGTGAATAGGGTCCTCACAGATTTGAAATTTAAGGCCTATATGGTGTTATAAGCAGTAAAGTTATTTATCTTATCTTACGTCGAAAAAATTTGTGTATAACGAGTAGATCAGTATTTGAAATGAGGAATTGATTTAATCTGTCCTTTTATACAGCCTTTCTTATCTTAAATATTTTTATCTCTCAGATCTCTTTAATTGAAAACATTGATTGATGTATGTTACAATCTTGATGAGATAATAATACCAAAAATAATTAGAATGAATATAGCCTTTCTGAACTGCTCCGTTATTGCAGATCTTCTCTTACTTTGAATAGATTTATTTATATTGATGACAATAATTATTACCCAAGGGAATAATTTGACAATGCCTTTCTGACTAACGTAATTCAAATACTAAGGTTCAAGGTAGTGACTAATCAGCCAGGATCCATGGACTATGGCTGTTTGAGATCATAGTATTTTTGTATGTTCTTTAAGGCTAACCTTTCAAAGAGAAACCCTATCAAATTCCTGATTAGATTATGAGTATCCAGGTCAATGAGGTACTCTGCGGTGGACAACCACTCGTTATCAAGTGATTACCCGTTGTGCTAACCATGCTCTACTGTGCTTAGCTTTAAATACCTATTGCTTGTGTGTTAGCCCGCTTGGTCACCCCTCCCCTTGGTTGTAGTGCTTCTGCAATAAAATAATAATTATCATTAAAATGCAACATAATTTTCTCTTGATTCAATGTTTAAACCACCATATTCTATGGTTTAGTTGTCTATTCAATACAAAGCCAAAATCATTCTTAAGCTGATGCTATAAAGCAGACATTAAATTTTTTAAAAAAAGTTCTCCATGCCATGGGATAGTAATTACCAAACTTGTTGGGACTTCTCAGAGTATCCAGTTTTGACAATTGAAGCTTTGATTCCCATCTGAGTCTGTTAACATTTATAGGAGACCTGCTAAGTGAATCCTGACACTCATTTTCTTTATTTTTTTATTCATTACTCCTTCCTGGTCATTTATGATACATAGGGGGAGGGGGGGGGAGAGTTTTCTACATGTAACCAACCTGTTCTAACCATGGTGAGGGATCAAGTATTTTATTTTGTGGAGCCACCACTTGTCAACCCTCCTCCAGGGCGGATTTGAATCCTGGGACGTCGCTTTGAATCCTGAGACGTCGCTGCATTCATGAGGCAGCCAAAGTTGGTGCTCTAATTCCCTCAGCTACAAATGGCCTGATACTCCAATTTTTTGTATGGCCCCTTCCTAGTCATTTCCGACATATCGGGGAAGGGAGGAGGGGTGATTATCAAGAGGTAACCAACCTATTATAACCACATTGGGGGTCAAGTTTTCACTTTGTAAGACCATTACAGAAATAAAAGTCGACCTCACAGGCCGGATTCAAACCAGCGCTGCATTGTTGAGGTAGTAGCTTAGCTCCCTCAGCCATGAATAGCCCCCTGGCACTCCAATTATAGTCAGGGTTGTGTTTGAAAGGTTAAGTTCACAATCAGAAAGTGGTAGAAAGAATTATTATCCTCATTCCATGTAATAGTTTTCCAAATCAAATCACTAACAGTACCAGTACAAGAGCTTAAATGTACAGTAGATAGGCACCAATGAAGAATTATTTTAGGAAACTGGTTAGTCTATATCAAATTCAAACAAGGAGGGCAATGTGTCAGAGAACTATAGTCCAAGGACATACATAATTGCAGCACACTATAGTAGATATTGAATAGAATGCTGTTTTTTTAGACAATTTAAAATTGCCCCAACCAGGAAACAACAACTATCATTAAATACTAAAAATATATACACAAAAGTATTTTTAAAAAATAATATAATTATTTGTTTCTACAAAATAAAAATAGGGTATTAGAAAACAAAAAAAGATTTTAACCTTCAACATTTACTATAATTCCTGTTATGAAAAGTCTTCAATATTCAACATTGCTACAGAGAGCCACCAGAATTTAAGAGTCAGTATTTTTGGGTAGTTTTGTAATATTAAGTTTATATCTTGCTAGATTTCATATTTAAAGTGGTTTACTGGAAGATTATTGATTGACCATGTGTATAGATGAATGGAATATGGTCTGGCTGCGGTCAAAAAAACTCAAATAGTAAATGATAATACTATTTTTATTGAGCCAACGTTTCGCCCCACGTTGCAGGGCTTCTTCAGGGCTAAGTGTATCTTTTTTAGGGTATCTTTTTTTAAGGTATCTTTTCCAGGGGTATCTTTTTTTAGCCCTGACGAAGCCCAGCAACGTGGGGTGAAACGTTGGCTCATTAAAAACAGTATAATCATTTACTATTTGAGTTTTTTTGACTGCACCCGGACCATATTCCATTCAACTTAAAGTGGTTTAGTTAGAACTCGTAAAAACAAGACTAATTTATATCAGTCGAAAAAATCCTAAGCTACCTTCATTATTTCTAATCAATTACAGTGAAGTACAAAATTGATCATCTAATAAGAAATGATTTCAAATGACACTATTCACTAATACCCAACTTAGTTCATTGGACAATAAATGAAGTCTTACTATCAAATTAGTCATATTTTGCGATAGATTTTTAAATAGGCCAGAGACATCTTGTTTAAATATATACTACATACACTATA
>NW_027108683.1:240055-240401 GCF_000696795.3 Halyomorpha halys | reverse complement strand
TATATATTTAAGAAAATCACATATGTCCTTTAAACATACCAATGCCTACTGAATCTAAAGCTACTATTTTGATGATTAGTATGTTGAGGTGTGTAAAATGCCAAAATACAAAAAAAATTTTTTGGATCCCAAAACTCGAACTTTTATCTATTTTTTTATAAAAAAAACACTAAACTATTGAGCATTATTAATATAATCATAGACTAATAATCAAAATATGTAAATTGTCTATTTGTTGCTCTTAAAAAGTATTGAAGTCAATATTTTTTTACTAAATAATTCAACACACTATCCAAATTTTAGTCTCAAAACATTTATTTCATTTACACGTCCAACGTTTCGGCCA
>NW_027108683.1:237869-240005 GCF_000696795.3 Halyomorpha halys | reverse complement strand
TACAAATAATGGAAACTTTTGTAATAGATGTCCCTGAGGATGGCCGAATTGGCCGAAACGTTGGACGTGTAAATGAAATAAATGTTTTGAGACTAAAATTTGGATAGTGTGTTGAATTATTTAGTAAAAAAATTGCCAGTCTCAAGAAAGAAATTTAAAGATTATAAGTCAATATTTTTATTAATAATACAAATGTATAGAATTTTCTCAATAAAAAATATCTAAAAATATACTTTATCTTAAAAAAATTTCATTCAAAATAATTTTATATTTATATAGGGTTAATTCATTTCAAATCATCCAGCAAAAATTAAAATAAATCCATGGTTTCAGATTTTTTCACTTTTTTTTCTTTTTTCTATCCTTAATAACCATGTAAAATTTTATTTTGGAATATTAAATACTTTTCTATATATTAATTACAAAAATATATGAAAAAAGATATTTTAGGATTACTGAGAACAGAATTTAAGTAAAAGTTTCAAAACTTTGTGCAATATCTATTAAATTGTGCACTCATTATCATTTCAATGTAAATTATTACAGTCAAATATCATTAAAAAAAATATTTTTTTAAAGGAAAAATTCACCATTACTTATATTATGATTAATTTTATCAATTAACATATTGAGATTCATTAGTTAAAGCAATAAAAAGGCCCCCGATAATTATATATTGGTTGTAACTAAATAATAATAACCATATAAAGCCATTAAGCATGTGATGGTAGTAATCAAATAGTCTAGTAGATAAGTCTTGTTGATAGCAAAGGAAGGGTACTTAGAGATTTATTTTTATTCTTAGTAATGCTATTAAAATTGAATAAAAAACATCTGTTTAAATATGATGGTTTGGCAGTCAAAACAATTTATTTATAAACTTTTAATTTTTCTATTTAAGAAAATAAAAATGAAAATAATAGAGAAAACAAAAAAAAAAATTACTAAACATTTGTGTCCTACTTTATTTACATTACTTTTTATTTGCAGGAATTTTATTGAAGTCTAATAAAATATTCCTGAATAAATTCTTGATTTCTACTCATGCTTCAGAAGACCAGTATTTAAAACATTATGAAGTATTGAAAAAAAAAATTATATCTAATTTTAATTAATGAAAAAATAAGTAAAATGAAAAAAATAATAATAAATAAACAGATTGATGGAAGTGCAAGTGTAGGAACATGCTATAATGTCTTTTCTACGGTCTAACACAAACCAAAATAAAAAAAAATAAATTGAAATTGAAAATTACTCTTGTTTGAGCGTATCTGACCTGGGTAATGATCCCGAGCCAATAGACAAACCATGCATTTTCTTATGCATTGCACTATCATATTAGTTTTTAATTTTCAAACTTTTTATGAAAACAACTCATTCATTGTGCATTAACATATACCTCACATGTGAATAGGAAAAAAAAAATAGCACAAAACTAAAAGGCTAGTTTCAAACCTGTCAAAAAACCATTTATATACAAGCTGATTCGAAATGTTTTCATATATATAATATATATGTATATCATACTATTGTAAAATAATATGTTTAAATTGACCAATTAGTTAAACAATCATTGAAAAAATAGCATATAGAGAAACCGCAAAAAAGAAATTAGTGCAAAACACAAAACAGAAGGATGGATATAATAAAATTAAAATTTATTCACAGTGTAATGTGAAAACTAATGCTGCAGATAAAAGTAAGCAAACAATGAAAAAACTTGAAGGAAAAGATAGTGGTAAAGAATCTTCAAGAATATTGCAAAAAAAATTAAGTTCAAGTTTGCTTTAAGTGAACTAATAGTGAGATCCCTGGTAATAGTTTTTTTTTTTTCTGCTGAAGGATGCAGATATTGCCGTATTATGAATCACTGACTAAAATAATGCAAAAACTAAAACCTGTTTGTCTAGGGTGGTTTGGATTGCTGGATAAATTTTTAATCTCTGAAGTTGAGCGAACTAGAGCGGGTGTTTGGGCTCCAAATTTTGTGAAAAAGATTTGATCAGAGAAAGAAAATTAAATGAAGCAAGGTTTGGATTAAACACAGCCAAAAATCTATTAACTTTTAAATTAAAATTTAGAGAAATAGATTTAATTTTATCTGGTATTAATTTGATTACTATTATATTATTTAAT
>NW_027108683.1:219827-237819 GCF_000696795.3 Halyomorpha halys | reverse complement strand
TATATTTGGTTATTATAATTTTGGAAAGTGGATTGACACTTGAATTCAAATTTTTGTTTTTAATATTCTAAACTTAATGATCTTTTACTGGAAGAGTCTTTGGAATTAAACTGGATTTGGTGAATGAAACAATTCTTCCTTTTTCAAATAAAATAATTTATTTCATATAATCAGCAACAACGTTTCGGGAAATATCCCCCATCTTCAGGTTGCTAATAAAAATAACCTATATATAACATATAATTATCTCCTTTATTGTCATTCTTGCTAATATATAATAATATTAATGTCATTTAATAAATAAAAACTATTTAACTTTTAATAGTTTTTATTTATTAAATGACATTAATATTATTATATATTAGCAATAATGACAATAAAGGAGCTAATTATATGTTATATATAGGTTATTTTTATCAGCAACCTGAAGATGGGGGATATTTCCTGAAACGTTGTTGCTGATTATATGAAATAAATTATTTTATTCGAAAAAGGAAGAATAGTGTCATTCACCAAATCCAGTTTTAAATTATTATTATTTATATAATTATTATTATATTATTTTTTAGAAATTCACAATTCATTTAAGAGTTTAATAACAACCGTCATTGAAAATTCAGGAATAGATAAAATTTAAATTGTATGATTAGAAAAAAATATTAATTTGGATTGTATTGGTATAACAGTTTATAATAAAACCATTTATCAATCAATATATAATGTTCTTCAATAAATAATTTGGATACATTTTATAAATATAGGTTTTCAGAGTAAAGCAATAAGAAAAAACAATTCCTGCAAAGATTGAGAGTCATTTTCCATACATCAGGAAAAAAAAAAATTTTGCAAGGGAGACATAGATTTTAGTTTGATAAAAATGATATGCTTAAGCAACATAAAAAAGCCAACTAAATTTTTTGACAGGTTTGTGTATTAAGTGATGGGTACGTGATTACCGATGCACACAAAACCCATTGTTGCTCACCAAAAGGTCACAAAATGGCACCTGAAACAAAACAAAAAATATTGTAAACATACTAATAAATTTAAAAAAGAAAACTTATAATCAGATCATTTCTATGTTCTACTTATTTGGAATAATGAAAAATTTTACAGACTGATGAATTTTATCAATAAAATATTATGTGCTTTAAGAAACTTAAGTCCTAAAAAAGGTTGATTCTCTTTTTCTTTGTTGATTCATTAAAATTTAGTTAAACCTAATTCATACTTTTAAAATTCACAGTTCAAAATGGCCAGCTCATTGCTATGATGGAGTCCAACAAAAATCTGGAATGAACTCAGCAGTTATATAGTGAGTATAATTAATCTGATGACTTTCCTTCTTCTTCTAATGGTGCAAAAAACAAGTGAAGTATTTCTCATGAGCGATGATGAATAATGATTATATACTAGCTTATATTACAGCTCAATAATTATAAATTATAAATTAATTATATTACTTATTAGAGCTACAAAGCGGCACCATTAGTACTTACCCTACAGTTACAGGAGGCGCAAGAGGGTGCCCAGACGTGAGGCTGATACAGTAGAGGACAGGTGGTATTTGCTGGACATGATGAGGGGCAACGGGGACAACAGTCCGAAGTTGAAAGTACTGCTGACTCGCACCAAATCGGAGGGCATTCTACCTCCCAACAGTCTATCTCACCCATCTAGAGACCATGTAATACATTATTATGACATGAAGAGTGAGTATTATAGGATTAAGAGTATCAATGAAATAAAATGAAAAATTTATCTTTATTCTGGGATACTCAATCCTATAAGAATAACCTGAATGTACAATTAAAGCAACATTTGTTTACCTGTATTATGGATTGATTAAATTCAGAACTATAAAACAATTTGTAGGTATCATTTAAGTAAAATAAAAATTGAGATAGAAATAAATTTACATATTTACACAGCCTTATAGAAACATTCTTAGTTTAAATATACGGCAAAGATTGATCTTTGAGGATATAGAAAAATAAGTTGTTTGTAAATGAGGTTAGTAAGGAACTTTATTAGTGGAGATAGCTAAAAGAATTTTTCAAATGATATAGTTTTATGATACGGGAATGGTGAATTAAGACCTTGTATTTAAGAGCTGGAAGAAGGAACACATGTTGAAAAAGTCAAAAATATTGGAAGGTTTATTGGTCCTTAAGGAGTGGAATAGGAAGGCTCCAAGAAGGTATTTTGGAAATATTAACAAAGCCACCCTTGCTTGGAATATAAGTGAGAAATGTGAAAACATCTGAGAACATGGAAAATGAATGATGAAACAATTCATTAACTTTTTAAGTCTTATCTCATGGTCTCCAGATACTTTTTCATGAACTAAGCCTCCAAAGTCAAAGAGAAGAAGAATGATGGAAGATACTTTCAGGAAATGAATCATGGAATCTAAGGAACTATTTGAGGATTGAGATGAATTTTCGGATGATTTGAGGAGTATGGTTTTTCCAAATAAGGTAGGGATAGTTAACTCCTTGTTTTTTTTACAGATATTTGAAACTAAATAATTTCAATGAGTTATAGTAATTGATTTTATGGAAAGATAATAAAGTAAAGTTTTGAACTGATGAAGGTAGCCATGGTTTTCACTGTATTTAGTCCAGGTTTAGTTTTCTTCTTATGCCCAGTGGTTAATACTGTCTATATCATTCTGAAGTTTACAAGATGTCTTAAGCATGCCGGGGGGAGAGGGGAGGGCGGGGATTAAATTCATATTTGCAAGTCATCTGCTTACAAATGATGATGGGAGTGATTGTAGGTTAGGTAGGTCATTTACATAGATGGATAATAGGTCAAGTGAGAGAGAAAATCCTAGAGGTATACTTTGTCAAAGAGGTAGAGATGATGAGGGAAGTTAGTTGGAAATGGTGACAGTTTGGGATTAAAAAAACAAGAATGAGTGAAACCATTCTAGAAAACTATAAGATAGGGAAATATTATGTAATTTAGTAAGGATAATGGTACAATCAACAAAGTCAAAGGCTTTGGAAAAATTATAGAATAAAAAGATGGTGATTTTTGTTAGTCTATAGAGGAATAAAGATCTTGAGTCATTTTTATAGAAACTAGATTATTATGGATTAAGAGAAAATTATACACAAGGAAGGAACAGAGTTATGAGTGGGCTAATCTTTACTAGGATTTCGGTAAATCTTAAAGAAATCGATAAAATTGGTGGAAATGGGTCTGAAGTCAGATGCTGTAAAGTCAATGCACTTACCAGACATTCACAGGTCTGGCATTGATATATCCAGCGTTCGCCAGACCTGAAGATGACATGAGGTAGCTCCTGGTGAACGCAGGAAGTTGCTGTAGGGTAGCAGTGTGGACAGCAGTGCACTGCAGGAGATAGAGCACAATCGCAGTTTATCGGTGTGCAATGGACCACACCATCCACACATCTACATTCCTCACACTCTCCTCTTGGTATTATTCCACCATTTTCTACTTCCTGACCATTTATCACACAACCTATAAAAGATTAAAAATTATGAAATAAAATAAATCTTCAGTTTAGGCAATATTATTCCTTAAGAATCACAAATTATGTACTCTGACTTCAGGTCCCTGTTTTATAATAAATTATAAACTAATACTATAAGTCTTATATTTGGGCCGCCCATAGCTCAGTGGTTAAGACACAGTCTTACCAATTTGATGTCTATTGGCGGTGCCGGTTCGAATCCGGCCTGGGACGTTGACTTTTTTCATTGAGTGGCGGTCCCACAAAATGAAGAACTTTGACCCCCAACCATGGTTTGGCAGTATAGGACTCCATTGGGAGTCTTGGCCGAAAAAAAAAAAAAAAAAAAAAAGTCTTATATTTGGTGCTTGATTCAATTTCACTGAAAAATATTGACATGTACTAATTTACTTTTCAAGTTTTATAATATCATTAATACTCATCTCCATCATGGAACAAAAAATATCAAAATCTTATAAATGAAAAGTTTGTACACTTATGTTTATGGACTAATACTCATGCTACTAGCTTCCATTATGAAGCAGAGTCTAGATCACCAGCACAACTGATTAAATAATCTTTTAATTTGAATATTAGATCGAAATTCATGAAAACTGGGGAAAGGAATAATGCTTGGAAAGACTACGAATATGAATAAAAGCACAAAATCCTGTTCAAGTGCTTTAATGAGGTAACCCAGACAAATGTACAAAAGGTATATAAATATAACATTTCTTAATGACTAAAAAAACATACTCAGGCGGCAGTCGGTAGAGTTGGCAGGGCATTGGCATCTAAAACCTCCTTCAACATTTATACAATCTGCAGTCTCATGACAAGTATGGTTCCCAATGACGCATTCATCCACATCTAAAAAAATATATATAATATATTATATAACTACTCTATTTAACAACAGAATGAAATTAAAAACCTCAAAATTATATATTTTTGTATTAAAAATTAATAAGTTAGAATGTTTGTTTTTAATATAATCAATATTTGATTGTTTTTAGCACCCTCGATTACCCTAATATTGGACAAACTACAATAATGTAAAAAGTATCTAGTAATAAGTTTATATTGTATATGGAACAGTTTTTCTTTTTTCTTGCAAAGGTTGAGAATTTATAATAAGGAGTTCTATTATTAATTTTAAAATTTGATAGATTAAAACCGGGTGAATTATTTTTTGAGGTTCATCTGCATAATTTTGGCGCAATTGAATCTATCAGAAGTTTACATCAGCAGAAATTAATACAAAGCTATAATAATACTTTTCATGAAAATATATAGAATATTACCAATACAGAGAGTAGGCGAAAGATGAGTGAGAGCTGGAACATATCCCTGGCGGCAGGCACAATAATACCAGCCTGGCATGTTAACGCACTGTGTACTAAGATCGCAATGGCCTATCCCAGCCTCGCATTCGTTAAGATCTAAAGAACAGTCCTGCCCGGTGTAACCCGTTCTGCAGGTACACTCCCCATCCTCACTGCAGCTTCCTCCGTTTTGACATGGAGCTGGGCATGTTCCTGAAATTTAACATTTATTCATTCAAATTTACTTTTATTTATTTAATTTTAATTAAAATTAAGTAATAAGTAAATATTCTGTATTTTGTCATAAATCTTTGTATTTTAGGAAATGTAGCTAGATATTCTGGATTGCCATCTATTGTATTTCCGACAAAAACAATATACAAAGTCTTTGTTGGGGTATTTTCGAATCACTGGATTGAACAAATTAGAGCAGGAGTTTGGGCACCAACTTTTACAAGGATTTATTGGAGAAAGATAATTAAATAGAGTAAGATTTGGATTAGGGCACGAAAATTACTAACCCCTAAAATAAAATTAAAGAAAACAAATTTTATTAGATATTAATTTAATGATTATTTTATTATTTAATATTATGGGTGTGTAAGGTTGACAGGACAACTAGACCATCCAGTTAGATTTTAATTAATACCTATATATAAATATCGACCTATCAATCTATAATTATCTTTATTATAAATTATTCTATCCATAGATAAATTAATTAGTGAGAGGAAAACCCAAAACCTGCAATTAAGTTATTATTATCAGATTCCAAAACAAAACCTTAAGTCTTTTAAATAGCAGTAAACAACTAAACAGATTAAATTTTGCCAGTTCAGGACTGAATGTCAGAAGATCATACAGACATAGAATAGAAGTAACACACCTCAACATCCTGGAAACTCCTAATCAAATAGGTATAGCAGGAACATTACTCCAACTGATGTACTAATAAAAGGTCATTACTTTTTGTGGAGGATTGAATTTCTATTCCATGGAATCACCACAAAGTAAAAGTGAACAAACCTAAGCCAGAATTGAAATGGCACTGTTTAGAAGGTTGCGAAGGTGATGCCCCAACTCCTTCAGCTACAAACAGCCCTGGTATTTGCAAGTTAAACCATAAGGTAGATGTTCTCATGGCAAACCCAGATATATGTATTCTGATTACATCAGAAATCTAGAAGCAGCCAGAGGACGCATCATAGTCTCAGACAACTATTAAGGGACAAAGGCCAGTTTGATAGGGTTGATTGAAATCAATCAAACACTGATTTTGTCACTCTTTCAATACAACTATAACATAATAACAATTTAATAAATAAAGTACTGCTAATTAACAACTCAAATATTGTTGATTTTTTCAACCTTTCAGTTGTAAATATTTTATAATAAATCTGAAAACTTTTTTTTATCCATAAATTTTATTCCCTAATCAAATTTATATAAATATTAATTTTTATTTTTTTGGTTGAACAAAACATCAGAAGTATCACTGTTGGCTTGATTTTCCCCTTTTGTTTTATTTGCATATTGAAAACATTTAAATAATAACATAGCTGTTTAAAATAATATCATTAGTTAATAATAATTATTTTAATGTGTTTGACACATACTCTGACAGTGAATTCCATCTCCTGAGTAGCCCTCTTTACATGTACAATGGTAAGAACCTAGCGTGTTAACACATAATGCTTGCATATGACATTCATGTGTTCCAGCTGCACATTCATCAATTTCGGCACAATTAAACCTAAAACAAATCAAAATAAAGACTAATTACAAAAAAGATTTATGATTAATATAAATTAAGTTTATCATTTAATTGATATTATAACCTTACAGGTTTAATAATCAAACAAAATTACAAAAATATAACTGAAACAATTATTCGGAAAGAAGTTAATTATGCTGACTTCAATATTAGTCATTTACTGAGACGTTACTTACCTATCGACCCTTCTATGACCAGGAAGACACTCGCACTCATACCCTCCTCTAGTATTTAAGCATTTAGTGTTGCTACGGCAGTGATGTCCCTCCAGACCACCTTCACTAGTACATTCGTCTATATCTAAAAAAGAATGTTAATATTATCAATCCATACTTTACTCTATCAAAGAAAATTACTCATGAACAATGTTGCAACATTTTATTGAACTAATAATATTAAACTTATTCTCGATAGTATTTAAAGTATTTTCAATTAATGATTTTTCTATTTTGATTCTTAACTCATAGATCTACTAAGTTATTTTATTAATAACATTATAATATCTGTTATAAAAAATGTAAATTTTAAGTATGAAGGAATATTGCTTTTAAGTAAGAAGTATTTTTTTACTTTGGTAGTCCTTTCCAGAAAAAAAACAATTATTAATAAATGGAATATGATCTGGGTGTGGTAAAAAAAAAAACTCAAATAGGAATAATTATTTTTATTTGAGGCAACGTTTTGCCCCATGTTGTAGGGCTTCGTCTGGGCTAAAAAAGATACAAACACTTAATGTAAGTAAAAAAGTAAATGAAAAATTACAAGGGTTTATAAAGAAACTTAAAAATTAAATAAGAAAAATAAAAGGTTATAAACAATAAATGAAAATGGAAATAGTAACAGATAAAAAGAAAAAATGTAAAAGAAAGTACAAACTAAGAGAAATTAAGTTTATCCTTATTCCCTTTTTCATCTCTTAGTTTGTACTTTCTTTTATATGTCTTATTTTTATCTATTACTATTTCTGCTTACATTTATTGTTTATAACCTTTTATTTTTCTTATTTAATTTTTACGTTTCATTGTATACCTTTGTAATTTTCAATTTACTTTTTTTACTTATGTTAAGTGTTTATATCTTTTTTAGCCCTGACAAAGCCCTGCAACATGGGGCGAAATGCTGGATCAAATAAAAATAGTTATTACTATTTGAATTTTTTTTTTATCGAACCGACCATATTTCATTTATTAATAATACACACATTTTATTTTTCTGTTACTACTATCCTTGATATTTTTTTTTCACTTTAAGATTCTAATCATTAATTGTTATCTAGTTATGAAATAAATAATGCTCGCTGGGGCTGAGACTTTACAAGTGTGGTATCAGTTTCTTTTGAAATAAACCTTAAAAAAAAAATGGCTGCTATATTTTCAGTACTATCTCAAGTATTGGTAAAAAACATAATTTGAATTTTGGATGATAAATGATAATTTAAATTTATCAATTTATCAGAAAATCAATGACTATAACACATTATACCAATGTCAAAAGGTTGTCAGTCACTCTTTAACCTGTTCATAAAATGCCCTCTATATACCTTCACAAAGGAAATTTTCAGGAAAAAAGGTGATCAGGACACACTAGGAAGAAACAGAAACATGAAATCTTTGTTCCCTTCTTTAACTTCTTCACTGGTAACTTGTAACTTGTTTCCAGACTGGTGACTTGGTTCCAGGAATAAGTTGAAATATAATGAAAATTGTGTGAGTATTTTTATTAGTGGTCAATATTACTCAACAAGATCAAGACCTTAGACTTGATTTTTATTTGTTTGTTTTTTTTTACCAAATTACGAATTTACCAAAGGCTTAAATTTTGTTTATTAAATAGTTTTGTAGTATTTAAGGACCTCTTTAAGTCGTAATTTTGGTTAGTACAGATGTAAATTATATCAAATAAATTTTTATAAAATGTCTAAATTATATAGTGGCTTACATACTAATTTTATAGTTGGGCGTTGATGACCTCAGGGTTTTACGCCCTTAAGCCCCAGACAACAACAACAACTAATTTTATAGTTAGATTTTCATTACTTCCACCTGAGTAATACTAACTCATTGATAAGCGAGTAAAGGATGATGATAGAATTCTAAGATTAAGGACTTATTTTTAATTAAATAAATAAAAAAAAGTTTGGAGTTATTTATTAATAATTAAAGATTAAACAAAAATTGTAAATTGATAGAAAGATAGATACACTGTAATATAAATATTATAAGATGTTTACAATATCTGTTGATATCTTCATACAATAATTTATAATAATAATAATTTTTTTCTCTCCTTTTATTATTATTAGAATATACTGTAAGATTAATTATATTCAGTTCTTTTTTTGTGTTTGAGTCTTTTTCATTCATATTATTAAAAGTAAGTCATGCCATGATTTATGAGATAATATATAGTTTGGTTTATCTGTTTTCTTTTCTTTGTTTATTTTACATATTCTGTTAAATATTGTAGAGTAATTTTTTTTCTACTCCAATTTATTATTTTAATATATATATATATATATTTTATGATGCTCTATATGTTGCTTATCTTTGTTTTTTTATAAAGCTTCACTTGAATAGAAAGATGAAAAATGGTTGATTTATTTATTACTAGGCAGTCACTCCCTGTCTGCAGTGAAATTTTTAGAGAGCTTGACCAGAATGGAAATGAACAAAGAAATATCTCTTTTTATTTCAATATTCACTATTAAAACCCTTTAACCTTGACAAGTAGGATTTTTAATTGGTAGTTCAGGACACTAATGTTTGTGAGATCAATAAACAATGTATTGCTAATCCCATTTCTTTAAGAGGAGATTCGTATTTTCATCTCTCATACAAAATGTTGTAAAATAGCAGTTGGTGTAATGATGTATACTTGCCAGTTTGGTAGTTTTATTGTTATATTTTTTTTTATTAAAGTCATAAAAGTGTTTTTTTACAACTAAACCAGTTCACCTATATCAAATGAAATAGAACTGAAAGCTTCTAATAGTTCATTTAGATTCCTATTAAACATATGATGCTTGTTTTTATAAGATGTTCAAAATAATATTATATATGACATTGGATATTATGCTCTATGTTGGGTTTTATTGTGATAATGGATGAGATAAAAATGAAATAGAGAACAAGTATTTTCAAGCTGAACAAATCTTTTTTTGTTATTGTTCCTGTAACCGGTTTTTTCTTTTATTATATTTTCCTTTTAATCTATATGTTATTCTTATTCTTGTAAAATGTATCTAGTTGTTTGTTCTTGATAGACTGATCTACTGCTGTGACTATGAATGATGGTCTGATCTCACATTACTTATATTGAATTTTTTTAGCGGGTCACTGAAGAGGATCTAGGAGGGTGAATTCCGGAGAGCGAATTTGTTGATAGGGGGAATTGAATAATTGAGCAGAAATGAGAGGGAAAAATGGGAGTGAGTGAAACATTTGTATTGGTTGTACAGACCGAAATGGATTGTAAAAGGAAACTGTAGGGGTGAAAAAAAAAAGTTTATTATATCCTATTATTGTATATCTTTTTTTTTATGATTATACCATGTACGTGTAATGTAAATATGTCCGAATACGGATTGGTAAGTATGCTGTGTGAGATAGCAACCTAATGTATTTAGGCAGCATAGATGAATAAATAAAGTATTTCTCTCTAAAAAAAAAATTCACATTAAGTTTAATGTTGAAAAGTGTTAACAAGTACTTATGAAGTAATCATATAATGTAGAATCACATTTGTTCAGAATTTTATTTTCTAAAAGTTCAGACTAGATATAACACTCCTTGTATAATGTAATGTTTAATAATGTTTTTTTATCAATTAAATTAATTTTATTATTCATTTATTCTATTATTTATTATTCATTTATTCTATTATTCATTATGAGGACCATAATCTCACATGTTTTAGTTTCTGAAATGTCAACCAAGTGAGTGTATTTTTTACATTATTTTTTATTCATTGAATAAATGTATATATATTTTTACATATATAAATATAGCTAATGATCAAAGGTTTACCTATACATTGGTGACCATTGCCAGTAAATCCTGCATTACAATGACAGGCGTAACTTGTTTCCAGGTTGAGACAAGAGGCATTGCTATGGCAGTCATGACCTTGGCTGCAGTAATCAACACCTACAATTAAAATAGTTATTAATTAGTTTTATAAAAATATTCAGACATCATTTTGATAACGGTATTTCGACTTATACCTGGACAGAATTTACAACACTCATCGGGTGCAGAAAACTGTTTGTGCACGGGGCAGTCCAAAGGTGGGCACATTGTATCGGGGTCTATTCTTGTGCAGTGCATTGATCCGTCTCTACATTCGCACTCCACACATTGCTTTAGACTGACAACCTCACCGTCTTCGTACAGTGTCCCCCTTAAGTAACACTGTTCTGTAATGCAAAGTTTTGTTTATGATTCACAGAAATAAATACTGAAAAACAATATAAAGTGATGCTTATACTCTATCGACTAGTGTTTAATAAGTTTTTATATACATTTAGAAATAAATGGATAATATGTGAAGAAATACTCACTGAGGCAGGTTGGACAGCACTGACCAGGATGCAATACGGGCCTTTTGCAGTTTACAACCGGGCACTGGACTGGCCTGCACTCTACTTCTCCATGCTAACAGATTTTTATTAATGACAGTTTCAATAATATAATTTATTTAAAAATATACAGTTCCATTCATTCAGTTTTCGTAAAGTAAATATTTTTTTAAATAATATATTTAAATTAAAATAATAAGATATTCTCATTCTTCAATAAATAACTCTTACTCTTCAACTAATGAAGCCATGAATATAATGGATTTAAAAAAAATAAATATAAATTATATATAGGGACACAAGAAAAGAAAAGATACATGATTGAAAAAAGTTATGAGGGTGGAATTCAAATCATGGAATAAAGTATTTAGAGAAAACAAAATACTTGTACTGGACTTGGTGAATTTAGAAAGAAGTAAAATTTGAAAAATTGAAATTTGTGCTATTTAGCATAGTGAGAAAAAAGTTGCAAAAATTGTGTTTCTTTGAATGCAGCAGAAAATAAAATAAGATATGGGCTAAGGAATAAAGAAAATATGTTTGAGGAACAAGATATTATTCTCAAGTATTTAAAAGAGAAACCTAGACTGAATATTTAAGTACCATCCCATTATAGGAAGATCTCAGATTGCATATCAATCATAATTTCTGATTGTTGGGAATGAAAGGTGTAAGATGCTTAATGAAATGATGGTAATTACTCTAAACAGACAGGATTTATAATTTTGGTGCAATATATTGCAAACTTGTTATTTAAGTGTGAAACCGTGGATACATGATACCATCAATAACTCCTTGGTCTGTAGCTCCGATGAAAAGAAAAATACCTTTCACTACTTGGGAACCTGTTCCCAGTATATTGAAATTAGAAAAAAATATTTTGGACAGCGGATCTGCTCTCTAGAACAGTTATTAAGTTTGTTAAAAGGCACTAATTGGAGGGCACTTAGCAACTATGTATGATGAGCTACACCAGAAAGAGCTAAGTTGGTTAATATTTGAAGGATCGATACCACAGTTTGTTACTATTGTTACTATGGCTTTGTTTTTTAGAACATAAATACTGCACTGTTATTTTAAATTATAGACTGGTTAAAAGCATTGTTTTTATAGAGTACAACACATTTTTTTTTTTTTTTTTTTTTTTTATAAGGTTGTCATTTATACGATTTTAGTTAAAATTACACACCATCTTCGACACATGGATATTTTCCCTTGCCTATGTGTATTTTATTTTTTAAAATAAAGATTCAAAAGATCATATCTTTCTGTTGAGAGGGAGGAGAGAAGAATAAAAAGAAAAAAATATTCATTAATAGAGAACTATCAAAATAAAAGATACATATTTTTGTTTTTAAATCTATTCTAGTATATCCAATAAAATTTATATTTGGGAACGATTAGTTCAAATTGGATTTAATTTATTCATTATTATTATAAAATTGGTATTAGGAGTTTGGATTGTTTACCTTACATTTATTAAAAGAATTACATAGAAGCATAATATTATTTAAAAGCAACATAAGCGCACATGTATCGATTGCTTACTTCACAGTAGTGCTAAGTATATGAAAACCAACCTTACAAAAAATACATTTAAAAGTTCTTTCTTTTAGGAAAGTTGTAATTTCTCTAAGTGAGAGAACCTTTAATTGTATTGTTTGTAAAGTTAGTTTACATGTACTTAGCACTACTATGAAGCAAGCCATCGATATGATTGTATTATTACTCACAACACAAGAACAGATGTTACAGTCTGCCTGCCAAGACGCTCCATCTGCTCGGACAGTGCCGTTCACCTGGCATGACTTGATGCAGTCACAGGCCTCTACCTGAGATATTCTTACTTCTGCCGCCTCCAACTATAATTACAGGAAATAATAATTATTAATTTTATATTAATAATGTAAAGGTGGATGGTTGACAGAATATTTAACCATATTTATTAATTGTAACTGTTCAGTTTGGTAGTTTGATTAAGTTCTGTTTGTAATAGCAATTGTTAGAAAGGATAAATGTAAAATAAGAAAAGGTAGAGTGATATGGATGAGGATAATATAAACTAAGTTAAAAATAATAAACTCAATTACATAATATTAATTTATATATATCACACATTCCACCTCAAATTGACTATGTCTTTTTGTTGGAAAAATTTAAAAGAACAAGAACAAACTGGTTCGGATATAAACATTTATTTGGTTGATCTAACATTTATAAAATTTAAATATAAAATAAACAAAAGATGAAACATAAACAAAAATAATGAATACAATTAAAGATATAAAGGTCTTTTAGATAAATTATAAAAACAAAAGAAACTAATTTACAAAAAAACAAATAAATACTGGTCGACGAAAGGTTGATCCACTCCAATAAGTCAGAGGAAGATATTTTGCTTGTCGAGGTGTGTAGGTCGCAGCTCTTTAGCTAAATACACTGCTGCAATTTTAAACTGGTCCAAAGTTGGTGCAATGGCTCACAAATAGTCGGAATGTCCCAAAAGCCATCTTGGCCACACTGGCACATATTAAGAGCAGGCAGAGAGTAGTTATTTTAATGTATTATGCGAGCCGACTAATTAGCAACAATTTATATTCAAGTCGAAACACAGATAAGGTCTGGTTTCGGACTGTAATGTATGTTAACATACTCAAAATGTCAATAAATAATACCAATATGAATGCAAACAGGGCTCGTTACACACGGTCATGACCACTAATTAGCCGGAACTGATATTAAAGTCGAAACACAGAAAAGATCTGGCTCTGAACTGTAATGACAATTGACTCACTAAAAATGTCCAAACTATTAAATTATAAACACAGACAGGGCTACTTAGACCCTGTCATGGCAACTAATTAGCCGGAACTCCTCTAACAACCAAGATGGTTGGCCCATTGCTAGGCAACCTCTTAACAACAGTTATCAACCCTTAGTAATTGTCTCTATTACTTAATTAAAACACACAAACATAAATACACATTTTTCATCTAAAATAACTAAATTCTGATTAAAATAATATAAATAAAAATAAATGTAATTAAATTCAACACTAATACTAATTTTTACAATAAAACCCAAATTAATTATAAAATATGGTGTTAACAGCTCCCTTCTGTATTATATGTTTTTTTACCTATAATAATAATTTACTTAAAACATGAGAAGAAGATGGTTGGGGATGCAGTCAGTGAAGTACACAAGTACGTAAATATAATTTAATAGGACTACTGTTTCAGCCAGAATATTAGGCATTCGTCAGAGCTAAGACCAAAAAACAAGATAGCAACTATAATGAGTAAAATCAATCACAGAATAATTAAAAAATAAGAGCCAATATAAATACATAAATAGTATTGAAAGAAAATTTAAATATCATAATAAGAAAAAGGCTATCTGAGAATAAGTAATATTAAAATTAAGAAAGAAGAAAGTACAAGAAATTGATACACATGAAAATATAGTAAGAAATATAAGTACAAAATGAAAATTATCTAAAATTAAAGTTATGAAAAAGAGGGAAAGAAAACAAATATGTAATTAATTTAATATAATTATTAAATAAAATAATTAAAGAAATAAAACATAAAGTTATATAACCCTAAAGGAAAAACAAAAAACTATTTTAAATTAAAGGCATAAAAAAAAAAGAAGTGAGGAAGAAAATATATCTAATCAATGAAATAAGCCAATTAGCTTATATAACTTTATGTTCTGCTTCATTAATTCTGTTATTTTACTTATATATTTAATTAATTACATGTTTCTTTTCATTGCTACTTTTTCATAACTTTAATTTTAAATAATTTTCATTTCATACATATATTTCTTGCTAAATTTTCATATGCGCGTTTTATTCTGGTACTCTCTTTTTCTTAATTTTAATATTACTTATTCTCATATAACCTTTATCTTCTTGTAATACTTAGAATATACATTTTCTTTTATCACTATTTATGTATCTATATGGTCTGTTATTTTCTAATTATTCCTTTTATTCATTGTGATTGTTCTCTATTTTTTTATTCCAAGCCCTGATGAAGGCTAGAAATTTTGGCAAAAATAAGTAAGTTTTTACTTATTTGTATTCTTCACTGACCGTACCCGCAACCATCTTCTCCTACAACAGTAGGGTTTAGTATTTCATCTCAATAAACACTAAAGTGGTTGCGGTCCTACTTAATTTCTTAACTTGTATAACTTTGCCACATGTTTATAAATTATCAAATTTAGGCATACTGCTTAGTTGGAGGCTGATTCAAATGTTTTAGTCCATATGAAATCAGTTGAGAAGTACACCCACCAAAGGAAAAAATGGGCATGGCAGTAGGAACACCTCGAGCAAATGGAAGACCTCTGGAACAGTAATGAGGTATGAAAATTCTTCCAAGGAATAAATAGTAGCCAACAGACATTGAAACCTAGAATAAATGCCTGTAGAGACAATGAGGGTAATCTCATCACAAATAGGATACAGGTTCTGGAACAGTGGCGACATTACTTCGATGCCCTCCTTAATGACGTGGCAGAAGAAGGAAGAGGGGAAAAAGAGATGGCCCTAGTGGAATCAAAGCCACATGATATGGACTACGTTTATGAAATGTGGAAGATTTGAAAAATAATAAAGCACCAGTACAAGATGGACTTTCTGCAGAAACATTTAAGTTATTAAGATAATAGTTATGAAAATTCTTACTTAAAAAAAAAAGACTAGTACACATTTCTTAATAATGAATTATTGCATAAACATTAGGCATTAAATAGCCTCTCTCTTCGAAACAACACTACAGCTACGCTGGCACTTATTTCCTTTGGCTGTGCAGTTATATTCCTGGATTTTTATTATGTTTACCTCTTGAATTATGCAAAAGAAATTCTAAAGTCAATTTTGGCTATCCCGTAATGTTCTTATATAACTCCCTCATTGATTGGTCTATTAGTACTTAATGGACGGTTACGGGTCTAATTTGATGAACTTAATATAGAATTATACACTAATTTGTCAGTTTAAAAAAAAAATCTCGATTTAATTGTTTTCAAATTTTCATAGTATTTTTAACAGATAAATTTAACTTAATTCTTTTTTAATTTTAGTTGAAATTATATTAAATTCTATTGATAAAATACGATTTGGAAAATCGATAGAAAATTTTAAAATAAATATTCATTGATCCGTGTAAACGGTGACGTGACATGACGAAGACAGGAGACAGGACGGCCTTGGATGGAATCAAGGGCACAGGGTCACCGCCCTCTATCGATCTACGTCGGCACTACTTCTTATAGATTTTTTACATTGTACAACTTCATAAAATATTCATTTAATTCGGGATTTAAAATTCTTTTTTTTACCTAAAAATTTTGTTGTGGAATAAAACTAAAATACTAATGAAGCCAGAAGTCAAAATACATTTTCTACTGCTGTAGGGGCAAACATTATAGGATATTTGTTGGTTTATGTGCAATATTTCTTATTATTATATTCTGTTAGTAATATAGATAAGTTTAAAAAAATTATTAAAAAAATTAAAACAAAGAATAAAGATTAACACTAAGATACTAATAAAATATGTAACAATAGGTTGAGAGCCACGATTAGCGTTTCCATGTTTTTATTTATTGCCTGTTTGTTTTTAATTTTCAATAATCTATCAATATAATATTAAATAATTAAAAAAAAGTCCAAAATACGGTGCCAACCCACTTTGATAGTATTCTGTTGTTTTTTTTAACACTATCCGGACCACCTTCAAGATCTTTTTAATTTACAATAACTATGCAATAACAATGTAATAACACTCTTATGGGGAAGTTTGATTAGAGAATTATTTTTAAAATTTTATTATCTCAAAAACCAATACATATAACAAAAAATAGGAATTATGTTTATTATGAAAAAATATTCCTGTTTTTTATATTATTTATTAATTTTTTGAGATAATAAAATTAATGGAAGGGGGAAGAAAAAAAAAGAAGTTTGATTAATTGAACCAAATTCAATGTTTAACTTTACGTAGACTCAATTAAAAACTATAACTTTTCTATTTAATTTTTATAAATCAGCTTATATTCTTGCAGCATCATAAATGTATTATTCATCATATATATATATATATTTTATGATGCTCTATATGTTGCTTATCTTTGTTTTTTTATAAAGCTTCACTTGAATAGAAAGATGAAAAATGGTTGATTTATTTATTACTAGGCAGTCACTCCCTGTCTGCAGTGAAATTTTTAGAGAGCTTGACCAGAATGGAAATGAACAAAGAAATATCTCTTTTTATTTCAATATTCACTATTAAAACCCTTTAACCTTGACAAGTAGGATTTTTAATTGGTAGTTCAGGACACTAATGTTTGTGAGATCAATAAACAATGTATTGCTAATCCCATTTCTTTAAGAGGAGATTCGTATTTTCATCTCTCATACAAAATGTTGTAAAATAGCAGTTGGTGTAATGATGTATACTTGCCAGTTTGGTAGTTTTATTGTTATATTTTTTTTTATTAAAGTCATAAAAGTGTTTTTTTACAACTAAACCAGTTCACCTATATCAAATGAAATAGAACTGAAAGCTTCTAATAGTTCATTTAGATTCCTATTAAACATATGATGCTTGTTTTTATAAGATGTTCAAAATAATATTATATATGACATTGGATATTATGCTCTATGTTGGGTTTTATTGTGATAATGGATGAGATAAAAATGAAATAGAGAACAAGTATTTTCAAGCTGAACAAATCTTTTTTTGTTATTGTTCCTGTAACCGGTTTTTTCTTTTATTATATTTTCCTTTTAATCTATATGTTATTCTTATTCT
>NW_027108683.1:187445-219777 GCF_000696795.3 Halyomorpha halys | reverse complement strand
TAATATATACAATATTTACACAATCGACCTGAGGATCCCTGAGCCCACTCTATCCCCCACGTGTGAGGGGTAGAGCAGAGCTCAAGAGATCCCAGCACATCCCTCTCGCAGCATCACTGGTATTCATTATATTGTGATTTTTTTTTTTACTACATCGTTATTTTTTATGTTATCTTAGCCATGCCTTCCGGAAGCCTAGGTCTAGGAATGTCGGTCTTCCTTTCCTATTTGGTCAACATATTGAATATTGGTCATTATGGATGATTTTGTTTGATTTAAGGAAACAAATGTTGTGGATTTTACGAGGGATTTAGGATAGTAAGAACTGTATGAGAGGCGAATTCTATGGTGTTAGTGTAGCTAAAAGTCTCAAATCTCTAAGTCTGAAGAGGGCTTGTTATAGTTATGTAACAGAGATTTTTGTTGTTAATTGGAAGTTAAGGCCGTTTGTCGTGTAATGGACGGATTTGAAGAGTGGTTTCCTATATTTTCAGTATTGTATGATAATTTCCTAAGACTCGTTTGTCCAGATGTAGTCTTAGATAGCGAATCTGTCGACAGAAGTATGTGAATCATTATATAGGGCATGAGTAAAATTTTAATTTGATATAATACAGTATCAACAAGCCCATTTTATGTTTCAACTACGACTTGTAATAGAATGTTATATTGCACATGATTAAATCGTCAAATCAATTTATTCTAGTCAAATATTTTTCATTGATTAATAATAATATAAGTTACATAATAAAGGGCAATAAGTATTAGAATTGTATTCAGATAAATTAAGGAAAGAAGAAAAAAAAATGGTAATATAAAAAAGAAGAAAATATAAAGGAATAGATTAAAATATTGATAGTTTACTACACAGGATGCTCATTAAATTTCCAATAACTTTAGGAAAAATGCAATTAAAGGTTTTCTATATTAAAAAAGTTGTAATTTTCCAGAAAGAGAAAACCTGTATTTTTCCTAAATCTGGTGGAAATTTACTAAGCACTACAGTGAAGTATGCCATCGATATATTTACAAAAAATATTAAATCGATATAATAATAAATATTAAGTGAATGATACTGCAGCTAATACATTTATTTGGATAAGTTCCGCAGTATACTGTTTTGTATTGAAATAAGGCGCTGGAGCTATACTTTGTCCCGCAATACTGGCATGTCTTGACACGACTGTTTCCTTGAAGAAGTAGCTGCATATTTTAATAAATCTATTAATCTTAGTTTTACTAAGAATATTTAAATTACAAAACTGAATTGATATACTTCTCCCGATTTTTTTTTATTAATAATTTATTTATTGTTATTTACATATATACATCAAGTAAATTTTCTGTAAGTGATATAATGACATGATACAAACATGTGGAGAATCAACCTATTGATAGAATTCCAAAAACATTTCTAGAGGAGAAGATCTCGAGGCCATCTTCTTTTCAGACGCCTAGGAGGATTATTAGTTAATGAAGGAGAAGAAAGGTTAGAAACGAGTTGGTTTTGGTGGTTGGGAAGTTTTTCATGGAAGGATTGGTATCTGGTTCAGGGCAAATCGGCAACATATGGAACATTGAGGTCCTAATGGATGATTTGATTTGTGACAAAGTAAGGAACATTAAGGATATGAACTTATTTTATCTTTTAGTGAAAATAATTAGTATGTTTAAAACTTTTTTATAATTATGTTTGGATAATTTTTAAATTTATATAACGACGTTTTATTTTTTATAAAGACATTTTTTTTACTTCCTCACAAAGTACCGAACCCTTGATCCATCCTTCATGGGTACAGTGGTTCACACTAAAAAAAAATATCGTTATAGTATATAAAGTAAATCCATTTTTTATTATCAAAAAGAGGATAAACAATAAAACTGTAATCTAATCTAATCTTGGTATTAGTAATTACATTTTAATTTTTTCTTTAAGAGTAGGGTAGTCACGAATAACATAGCAAAACCCGTAATGTGTAAATATCACGAGTTGTCTCAGTTAATTTTTACACCTTGAAAACTCCTGTAGTATGAATAAAGTGATAATTGAATTTTTATTCTATCTCCAGGATCGATTGTAATTTTTTATACAGTTTATATAATATGTACGTTTATAGGGGAGAAATGTATCTCGGTCAGTAAGGCACAGTACTACCAACTCCAAGGTTACCCGGGTTTGAACTGGCCTGTGGCAGATAATAATTTATTCTGTTACTTTAGCCGTTAGTCAACCCTGTGGGTTTGGAAGCCCTCCTGGGACACAATCTCGGAAGAGAGTACCCTTACAAAGTACTGTACAATGACCCTTCAGGGGTAGTAAAGACAACATATTTTTATTTTTTCAAAAAATTGTAATGGTTCGTTCGAATAGTTAGGTCGATCTCTCGGGAAGTTTCTTTTTATCTTGATATTTATATTTATTTTAATACTTCTGAAACTAATTCTTTCTTTTAATTTTTTCCATTTCTTATTAATTGTTCTTTGACGTTTTGGGGTTCTTCTCCCATTTTAAGGATTCCATTAACTTTTTTTAAAGCTTCCTTGTAAATTTCATCCAAATAAATTGAAAACATGGAAACTTAGTCCAATCATCTCGGTATTTATTACTCGTGAGGGAACTAGTCCGACAAAGGGTCTTTTCTTTCAACCCCTGGCGGCTATCTTCAAGTAGCATTCACCTACTAGCCAAGTTGGCAGTGTCAAGATTCATTTCTCGGGACTACTGAGAAATACTTATTTTAAATGCGGAGGTGGGAATCGAATAAACAATGTTCCAAACCCGGTAATCTGGAACCCACAACCCAACGTGCACGAATCGCATCCCTCGTACTTAGCCTGATGAATGAAATTAGTTTCTTGACGTTTTAATTTATATATAATAAAATTAGATAGGGTGTTTTTTTAAGCCCGATAGAACTTGAAATTGTAAAAAATAACACAAAAAATTAAATTGTAATCAAAATTTTTTTTGTATTCGAAAGATCAATACGTGACATTAACATTTGAAAATGATTTCGGGCATATGGGCACCGCGGCTGTTCTTGACGAAGCGCATTCTGTAAAATTGTGTTCAGCGATGAGGCGCATTTTTGGCTTAACGGGTTTGTTAATAAGCAAAATTGCCGCATATGGTCGTGCGATTTGACACCTCTCGATTATTTCCTGTGGGGCTACGTGAAGTCACTGGTTTATGCTGATACATGCAACAATTGACGCCTTGGAGGCCAGCATTGTTCGTGTTATTCGTGACAAACGGCCAGCAGTGCTCGAAAAAGTGGCCCAAAATTGGACGTCCAGAATGCGCTTCGTCAAGAACAGCCGCGGTGCCCATATGCCCGAAATCATTTTCAAATGTTAATGTCACGTATTGATCTTTCGAATAAAAAAAAAATTTTGATTACAATTTAATTTTTTGTGTTATTTTTTACAATTTCAAGTTCTATCGGGCTTAAAAAAACACCCATAACTAACATTTTTATCTATAATTTTTTTCAGTATTAGGAAAAGATTTTCGTGAGCTACATAGGACGAGAGACCAAAATAACTGAGAGAAAAATTGGATTCATATCAATAAGTGTCATTTATTGAACCATCCATCAGCAGCGAGACATTTCTTAGTGTCACATTCGTATCATTAGAATATGATTTTTTCTTTCTTTTATTGGGTTGACATCTACTATTTAGATCTATTTTTAATATTATGAATAAAATATTAAATTTTGAGTTAGTTTATTTGGAACTTACCCTGTCCAGGAGAGCTTGAAGCCTGGTAGAGAGGCCTGTGACAGCTGCTTCCAGGCTGGAGAACTGCCCGCAGGTTGGGCACCCGCTGTCCAGAAACGGGCACTGCCTCAGATATCCGTGCGCACCCACTATGATCCTCACGTCTTGCAGCGCACCCTAGAGGAATGTTAAAACTTATTAGTTTCTATAAGAATATAGTTTTATAAGCGATATTTCGAAGAATTACTTATTAAAACTACGAAATCTACAGTTTATATCTTAATCTTTATCTCTTAGGTTGGGTGATATCGATAGAGCTTGTAGTACAAGAGCCCAAGAGGAGAAAAAAGGCAGTTATCTCACCCCAACACTATCTATAATTACCAGTCAAAATTGATGAATCTGCCAAGTATAGGTAGGGGGAATAAAAAATGGCGGCTGTTTCAAAACAATAAAAAAAAAAAAAAATTTTCATTCGGAGCTCTATATCTTAAAAAGTAGCAACAACACAAGAAAAGCTAAGATAACGTCATTTAAAGTAGAGTAAATTTGCTAAAATGTGAGCCCTAAACGAGTTATTTACGTTAAATATTTCTTGAGATATAGCTTTTTAAAAAGCAAAATTTCATAAACATGTTGTATGGAACTTAGTGAAAGATCAGTAGTTAGTGAATTTATTTTGAAAACTCTATATCTCAAAAACATTTTTACGTACAGATGTCTATTAGCACTCAAATTAAAGTTAGTTTAATGTGCTATAAAGTAGTTTATGACGTTTATTTTCGTAAGAGTAGTAGTTTTCATAAAATTTGCTAAAATTAGTTAATTAATAGTTGTTCAAATTTATATTCATATGTCAATATCATAAAAACTACTATCCTTACGAAGATTATTGGCATAAACTACTTTTTAGTAAGTTAAATGTCCTTTATGTTGAGTGTTGGCAGACCTATGTGCGTCTCATAGGTCTAGAGATATATTTTTTCAAATATCCAACATTTCATACGAACAACTAGAAATTGACATTTTGTGAGTTCATTTTGTCAAATATAATAAAAACTACTACTTCTACAAAGATATACATTATTAACTATTTTATGGCACATTTAACTAGCTTTAATTTGAGCGCTGGGAGACATCTGTACGTCCAATGGTTTCTGAAATAAAGTTTTTCAGAAATCAAACCTATTGTCCGAACAACTAAAAATCAATTTATTTTAGCAAATATCATGAAAACTACTATTTCTACGAATGTTGTGGTCATAAACTACTTTATACATTAAGTTAGCTGTAATTTGAGTGCTAATAGACATCTATACGTCAAAATGTTATTGAGATATAGATTTATCAAAATAGATTCACTAACTACTGATATTTCAGTATATTTTTATAAAATGTTGCTATTTAAAAGGCTATATCTCGAGTTATTTGACGTAAATAGCCCTATTATGGCATATATTTAAGCAAATTTACTCTCCTTTAAATAATGTTTTTTTGAGATTTTCTGGTGTTGTTGGTTGTTTTTAAGATATAGAGCTTCGAATGAAAAATTAATGTTTTTTTAAGGGTTTAAAACAGCCACCATTTTTTATTCCCCCTACCTATACTTGGCAAACTCATCAATTTTGACTAGTAATTATACATAGCTTTCATTAAAGTAATGAAAAATAGGGGTGAGATAACTGCCTTTTATTCTTCCCGGCTTTTGTACTATTGACTCTCGTTACTCGACACTAATTTCTTAATCCTTTTGCTGCTCTTTAATTTTAATGCTCCTGTATTTTTCTTATTGAATCCATTTGCTTTTTATTATTAATTTATTAATTGTAAATTCGTATCATTATTATTTACTTCATAAGTTCTTTCAATTATTTTTATTTTAATATTTTGTGTTTAGTTGTTTATTTAATTAATTGAATTATTAGTTTTAGTACTAGAAATTAATTCATGGTGTACTAGCTTATAAATCATAGTAGCCTACACAGCACTTTAATTATCAAAAGTGTAACTAATAAATTTTATTGTTGTTTATTATTTCTATATGTTATTTTGGCACTGACTGATCGATGTTGTCATCTATTGAAACCATATTAGATGAACTTTTTTTTTAATAAATAAATAAAAAAGAAGAAGGAAGAGATCGGTATATCGAGCAAAATATTATTCGAAAAATTCGGAAATGACCTTCGAATTCCTAAGGATCCCTACCAATCATATTCTTGCTGTTATGTTGATAGAGGTTGACAGCCTGTTATTAATGGTAACACTAGGATACTTATGTATATGTACTCTGATTGTAAACAGAATACAGGGACTGCTAATGTAGGGGTAATAGTTAAGCAAATAGTTCCCCTAACCACTATTAGGTAACGTATAGACAAAAGCTTCATAGTCTCCTTGAAATTATAGAAAATCATTTTGTAAATAACATTATAAGTAGTACAACTTTTTTTGTTTATCTATACCTATTCATCCCTTTATTCTCAGTCCGCTGGTGTTCCTCAAGGTAGTATTCTCGGTCCCATCCTCTACACCGTCTGTACAGCTGACTTCCCAACAAACCCTAACACTATCTTCACCACGTATGCCGATGACATAGGTGGGCTCGCTGTTAATAATAACCCTTTAATTGCATTCAAAACTCTCCAATTCCATATCCCCCCCCCCCCCCATATAACTCCCCTAGCTCTTGAAGAATGGTTTCGTTATTGGAAAATTAAAATAGATCACAACAAATCCCATCAAATCACCTTTACCCATTTCGTAAACCTACCGATTGCCCTATAGTATCCTTTAATAATGTTGTAAAAATGACCCCTGTCGAACAGATCCGCTACCATGGACTACCTGCTACTACTATATTACCTGGACTGGAAATACAGGAAACCGCACGTCGATTTCGACTATTACAGCACTTACAACAACCGTTAGATAAACGATATAAACTTCTAATCTATTACAAAAGACTAATTAACCCAACTGTAATAAGGCCAATCTGGATATACGGAGTTGAGCTTTACGGCTCCACTTAATCTTCGAAATCCACTCGTATGCAATGCTTACAATCCAAAATTCTTCGTAAAATCCTCACTGCTTCTTACTTTGTCACAACTAAAATCATAAAGAACTTAATATTCATATGTAACCGATCTAACCCGAACCAGATATCATTCCTTCCATTATAAGCTCCCTAGCCATTTAAACCCACTAGTTTCTAACCTTGCTTCCTATTCCATTCCCGACAATCCTGCGAGGCTCCTGAAAAGAAGATGACCACAAGACCTGCTAATGTAAAGGTTTAGTAAAGTTGTTAGAGTGCTACTAATGGATATTTCTCTACACACCTGTATCCCTCCATAATAAATTACATCAAATTGACTAAATGTATAATTATGTACAGTTGTAAATTCTAATAAAGATATATTTTTTTAAATTTTATTTATTTATTGATATTCACAACTGTATAAAAAAATACAACCAGTAAATTTGATCATAATGACATAATGATATGATACAGGATGTAGAGAAACTACCCAGTAGTAGAACTCTAAAAACAATTTACAATATAAGATCACGAGGCCATCTTCTTTTCAGGCGCCTCGGAGGATTGCCAGGAATGGAAGAGGAAGCAAGGTTAGAAACGAGTGGGTTTGGGTGGTTAGGGAGTTTATTATGGAAGGAATAATACCGGGTTCGGGCTAGATCGGTTACATAAGGAACATTTAGGTCTTTATGGATGGTTTTATTAGTAACAAAATAAGGAACATTGAGGATTTTACGAAGGATTTTGGATTGTAAAGATTGGATACGAGAGGAATTCGAAGGTTTAGTGGAGCCCCAAAGTTCAACTCCGTGTGTCCAGATTAGCCTTCTAATAAAGATAAAAAACAAATCTGTAAATATGTTATATGTTACTTTTACGTATAATAAAGTCCCAAGATGAAAATTTATTGATCTACAACGCCTCTTTGCGTCCTTTCAGTTATATGGTTCATCTTGCCAGACTAAAAAAGGTTAAGTTGGTGCTCTCGATTTCTCAGGAGTAAGTATGATTATTTGATTCAAATCCACTAGTTTTGGAATCATTTGATTTTTAGTTTATGCTTTTCTTAACTCGAATTTTCCTTACTAATTGGTGCGTACACGCCAATCCCTGGCCGAAACCTCTAAATACCTAACGTTCATCTTTTCCTCTTATCGTTCAGGCAACTTCCCCTGAAGACAGAAGATCTGTTCGATATCGATAGTTCTTGAGTTCCGTTCCTCGACACTAATTTCTTACCCTTGTACTGTTAAAAAATAATAAATAACTGGGAAGGTATCATTACAAACAAGTCAATATAATCCGGTGAAGCATGAGGAGATTAACAAAGAATTTATTATATTCAATTTTTGATAATTATTCTTCAGCGAAATCAAATTTTCACGTAAATAACCATTTCTAAACATACTCTTTACACTTTTATTTTTCGGTATGTTCGCTTAAGATTTGACTTGCACTAAGCCTCAAAGTGCTGTTATTATAGAAAGAGACATGAAGGGGAGGCTTATTAAAGGGGCCAAGGAGGAAAAGGAAAGGAAGAAGAAGTTAGAAGAGGAAGACAATAAAGGAGAGATGCGCCATTGTAGGGGAAGTGTTCACGCCTGGCCGGATCCGACCATTATGGCGTCGTCTCTATTCACCACTGCCTTCTTTATCTTCTACTGTTTGTCCTCGTTTTGTATCTTCCTCTTTACTATGGATCATCCTTGCTTAAATAAATGACATTGCTTTGAAAAAAAAAAATAATTCTGTTTATTTTTTATTTGTATTTAAGATACAATAAAATCCTTATAAAGGATGTTTAAGGCTCATTGCCGACCTTATATTTTACTAGAGTGTTGAGAATTCAGAAAATAAACTCGGTCAATTTTGGAAATGGTAAATGAAGTATCTCAGGTGAAGTCTACTTTAAGTCTTTTTTAGTGCTAAACCAGTAAACTTGGCTCTGAAACTTCTCATGGAACAGTTTATTACTTTTTTAAATTTAATATATGTGGAAGTAGGTACCTCATTGGTAAGGGATTGTACTGTAAGGGTTTGAATCCACCAGTGGTAGATAATTATTTTCTGTTTCACTGTGGCCGTGAGTCAACCCTGTGGGTTCGGGAGCCGAAAACCGTAATTGTTAGTGGTTTTTGGAAATTATGCCACTCAGTTTAAATATACCATTTTCCTTGTACGTGGAATATCTAATTTAGATTTTAATAAATTTTTATTGTATTTTATCTCGACGACATAAGTCAAAGAAGAGAAAGAAATTTGTTCATTCATGTTGCTCAAATACATCGCGTTGCCACATTACACAGCATACTTGATCAATCCGTGATCGGACATATATAAATTACATATTTTTATATGACATAATATAATAGAAAGATAACAATTTTTTTTCCACAGTATTCTTTTACAATTAAAACCAGTCTACAAACTAAATACAAGCTTTTCAATTTACTCATTTTTTTTCTTTCCCTTCTATTTTACAACCCTTATTTCATTTTATCAACAAATTCCCCTATATAACAAATATTAGAATATTAAAAATAATAAAGTAATAAATAAATAAAACAACAAATAAGATATGCGATGCATGCATGCCATCCCTCCTCTGGATAACTCCCCTACTCATTAATTTCCATGCATGTGGTGGTGTATGATTCCCAGGGAGTCAAGTATTATATTCTCTGTCATCATAGCCACGTCCTGGGCATCGACCCCAAGCTCCTCCATGAAGCTCCTAGTTGTGCAGGGAATCATTCCACGGGCTCCGAACCAGAGGCCTCTCATAAAATACATTTAATTAGAAAAAAAAAGAACTCTTAACAAGAGACATTGACTATTTTCTTAAACTGTTCATTATGACTAGTTGACTGTTGATTTTCGTGCAGTTGTATCTTTTGTTCCCTTGCATCTAATTTTACCAACCCTCGATAATGATTAGAAAAATATAATAACATTTAAGTAACACTAATTTCATAATGCATGTTTTATTTTTTTTTATACTAAATTTTGATTTTCCTTGTATGAAATTTAATGCTTGAAATAAACTCCTCATATTACACACATATAGATATACTACAGCCAATATTATTCATTTCGATTTCATTTTTTTTTTTAATCCATTACAAAAGGCTGATCTACATGACTAATATAAGACCTATCTGGACATTCGGTGTTGAGCTTTGGGGCTCCACTAAACCATCAAATTCCTCCAGAATCCAATCCTTACAGTCCAAAATCCTTCGTAAAATCCTTAATGCTCCTTACTTTGTCACAAATCAAGTCATCCATCAGGACCTCAATATTCCATATGTTGCCGATTTGGCCAGAACCAGATACCGTTCCTTCCATAATAAACTTCTCAACCACCCAAATCCACTTGTTTCTAACCTGGCTTCTCCTTC
Source organism: Halyomorpha halys (assembly GCF_000696795.3). Classification (NCBI taxonomy): domain Eukaryota; kingdom Metazoa; phylum Arthropoda; class Insecta; order Hemiptera; family Pentatomidae; genus Halyomorpha; species Halyomorpha halys. Next base: position 209,610 of record NW_027108683.1, on the reverse strand, counting down.
ATTACCTAATAATCCTCCTAGGCGTCTGAAAAGAAGATGGCCTCGAAATCTTCTCCTCTAGAAATGTTATTGGAGTTCTATCTGTTTTCTATCTGGATTCTGCACATGTTTTTATCATGTCAATATGTCACCTACAGCAAATTTACTTGTTGTATATACGTGTATACAGTTGTAAATATCAATAAATACATTATTAAAAAAAAATTTCATGTTATTATTTTTCCACACTAATTTTATAGTAAATAAAAGAATTGATTAGTATATGAAGATTCGAATTCAACTTAAAAAAAAAAAAAAAACAAGTTAACACAATTGGTGAGTAAACACAAGTAAATACTCTTGAAATATAGTATTGACCAGTGGTTTCGAGTAACTATGAAAATGTCTCTCTAGAATAAACTTGTTATAGAGTACGTTTGTCAGTGTTATTTTTTATAAATTTGCTTCCATGTCCGCTTCCAGCCCCTTCCTGACTTATTATTATAATATTACATTACTTATGTATATTGTTTTAAATAAAAATAAAACACAAAATTAATTGCTTTGATCAATACGAATAACTCTATTCAATTTTGGTTAATATTAGATTCGTATGTAAATAGACAATTAAAAAGCTAGTGGAAGAACTTGTATGTGAAATTTTAGGGGAAAAAAAAGAAGGGAATTTTGATTGGAAGAATATTTTTAAATACTCCTTTCCATATATTTTCTAAAATATAAAATTGAAATATTTCTAAGAATTGAAAAAAAATATTTTCAACCTTCAAAATAACATATTAACAACATTCATAATTTTAAATACAATTAGTTTTCTCATAGATCTTCAATTACAGACACAATTTTAGATTTTTAACGAATAGTCTAACAAATTAGTTGGTTTTTATTGAACGAGTTTTCACATTTTGAGTTTTTTACTGCAGAGATTTTGCTCGTTTTAAAATTTCTTGCTGCACAAAAATCCGATTTATGATTGTTATAAAATTTAGCTGCAAGAGTTAACTAAAACAACGCTTAGACTTCTATATAAAACCACACACGTGTATTACACGTGTGTGGTTTTATAAATATCCAATGAGCATTATAATTCTGTACTTATCTCTCTTTTAATATTTAATAATTAAAAGATTTTATGAAAGGCTTTTTTCCTCCTAATTAAGACAGATTTTAATGTTTATTAAATTATAATAATTAGTTTTACTATTAGAAAATAATTCCCGTTTTAAGAACGAAAACAACTATAAATCCCACCAAATCACATTTACCTTTCGTCATAAACCCATGACCTCCTGCCCTACAGTTTCATTTAATAATGTTCCTCTTACCCCTGTCGAACATATCCGCTACCTTGGACTACATTTGGACCAACGATTAACCTGAAATCCTCACACAAGAGTGAAAATACAGGAAACTGCACGTCGATTTCGACTATTACAGCACTTACTAGACAAACGGTCAAAACTTCCAACACATCACAAAAGACTGATCTACATGACTATAATACGGCCGATCTGGACATATGGAGTTGAGCTTTGGGGCTCCACTAAACCTTCGAATTCCTCTCGTATTCAATCCTTACAATCCAAAATCCTTCGTAAAATCCTCAGTGCTTCTTACTTTTTCACAAATAAAATCATAAAGAACTTAATGTTCATATGTAACCCTTAGTTTCTAACCTTGCATCCTCTTGCATTTCTTCTGACGATCCTCCGAGGTGCCTGAAAAGAAGATGGCCACGAGACTTGGTAATGTAAAATGTCATTAGAGTGCTACCAATGGGTAGTTTCTCTAAACGCCTGTAACACTCCATTTTAACTAATATAAAATTTACTGAATGTATTATATAATGTACAGTTGTAAATTTCAATTAAGATATTTAAAAAAAAAAAAAAAAACGAAAACGCCTAAAACCAGAAGAAACCTATTGAATTGTCTTTTGAATAAATATATTTCACCAATGGAAGCCAAGTTTAGTGCCGAATGACATGCCACGTCTAAGACTAGCGTGCACGCCCCCAATAACTAACTCTAGACTATATATATAGCTTTTTCATTTACTTATGCGATAGAGTTTACACTACTCCAGTAATCAGCTTATTGACCTTTGAACAATTTGATGGTACAGGCAACACGCGACAAATGTTTTTGAGGCTATCGTAGTGGTCACGCTGAGGTAGTACAGGTAAACTTTCTTGAATCCACCTGATTATTTTAATATAAATAATAATAAAAATATTCTATATCAAATTATGTTTTAAAGTTAAAAATGATGTACAAGTTAAAATAGTTAAAACGTGTCAAAATTGCACAAGAGGAGGTCATAAAAAATATATATATTAGAAAACAATCCTTCAATTTTTTTTAAATTCAAACAATAAATAAATATTTTTTTTTAAAAATTGTTGAAATGAAGAAAACTTTTTTTTTTAATGATTTATTTATTGATATTTACAACTGTATACATATATACACATCAAGTAAATTTGCTGTAAGTGATATTATGACATCATAAAAGTATGTGGAGAATCTACCCATTAATAGTACTCGAAAAACATTTCTAAAGGAGAAGATCACCACGCAATCTGTTTTTGCCGGGTTTATCTGGATGTTCAGATGGTGTAGTTTTTTTTTACTATCTCCTGGAATGTTTTCTCCGTCCGCTTGAGGACATGATTGGCGCTGGCGCTGCTGCTATAAATTGCGATGTCGTCTCCGATAGCGGCTATTGGGGCAATGGTGCAGTTATGCCCCACGACGTCCGCAGTGTATATGGAGAAGAGGAGAGGAGACAGGACCGCCCCTTGTAGAACACCGCACGCAACTGAGATAGTTCTGGAGTGATTTTCACCTACCACTCAGTTTTTTTTCCAAAGCCCCTATTTGAAAGCTCACTGGGATTTTTTTTATTTTTATAATTTATTTATTATTATTTACAACTGTATACATATATACACATCAAGTAAATTTGCTGTAAGTGATATTACGACATGATAAAAGCATGTGGAGAATCTACCCATTGATAGAACTCCAAAAACATTTCTAAAGGAGAAGATTTTAAGGCCATCTTCTTTTCAGACACCTAGGAGGATTATTAGGTAGTGAAGGAGAAGCCAGGTTAGAAACGAATTGGTTTGGGTGGCTGGTAAGTTTATCATGGAAGGATTGGTATCTGGTTCTGGCCAAATCGGCAACATAAGTCATTGAAGTCCTGATGGATGGTTTGATTTGTGACAAAGTAAGGAGCATTAAGGATTTTGGACTGTAAGGATTGGATTCGAGAGGAATTAGATAGTTTAGTGAAGCCCCATAGCTCAACTCCGTATGTCCAAATTGGCCTTATAACAGTCATGTAGATCAGTCTTTTGTAATGAATTGGAAGTTTGGACCGTTTGGCTACATAGGGGTCATTGAGGTCCTGATGGATGATTTGATTTGTGACAAAGTAAGGAGCATTAAGGATTTTGGACTGTAAGGATTGGATTCGAGAGGAATTAGATGGTTTAGTAGAGCCCCATAGCTCAACTCCGTATGTCCAAATAGGCCTTATAATAGTCATGTAGATCAATCTTTTGTAATGGATTGGAAGTTTAGACCGTTTGTCTAGTAAATGTTATAGTAGTCGGAATCGACGTGCAGTTTCCTGTCTTTTCAGTCTTGTATGAGGATTCTATGTCAGTCGTTTGTCCAGATTTAGTCCTAAGTAACGGATCTGTTCAACAGTATTATTAAAAGATACTGTAGAGCAAGACGAAGGTTACGACGAATGGTAAATGTGATTTGGTGGGATTTATCGGAATTTATTTTAATCTTCCAGTTTTGGCACCATTCTTCGAGGGTGGTGGTGTGGGATTGGAACGATTGGGATACAATGGAAGGATCATTATTCACTGACAATAGGGATGTGTCATCGGCATACGTGGTGAGAATAGTGTTAGGATGGGCTGGGATGTCAGCTGTAAAAACTGTATAAAGGATAGGACCAAGAAGAAAACTTACAATTAGAATATGAACTATTATATATTTTGTACTTGTACGTTTCGGGATATTATCCCATACTCATGTAGTAATTAATCCTCATATTTGTCAATTTTATCTAATTCCCATAGTGAAGCCTTATTATACAATACATTTAGTCTAAAATGTTTTTATATATAATTTTATTATAAAAAAAATTTTAGACTATATGTGTATAGATGATAAGGTTCCACAATGGGAAATTTAAAAAAAAATTACAAATATGAGGATACATTAGCATATGAGTATGGGGTAATATCCCGGAACGTTGTACAAGTACAAAATACAAAATAGTTTATGTTCTAATTGAAAGTTTCCTTCACCTCAACAATTAAAAAAATTATTTATTTATTTATATATTTAAAGACAGATTTTTTTTCCATTCATTTATTTATTTTATTTTATTTTAGTATGAATGTGATCATTCCTCCCTATTACCTATTGCCCACAACTGTGTGGCAGATTGTAATGTCAATAAATAAATAAATGTATTAAACAAAAAAAAATTATTTATTGTTCGTAATACAAAAAAATACAAAAAATTAAATTTTAAAGAATACATATATTCGCATTAGCAGTAGTAAATTCCTGATATTAACGCACCTAATTTGTTGTTTTCTTAATTCAAGAATACTAATTGTATGCTTATTTTACTATTATTAATCTACCTAATTTTAATTTTATTATTATTATTTTTTTTACTATATCTTTACTCTATTTATTTATTTTTCTTAATTTATTTGTTATTTTACCTGTATTAAAAGGATGTGATTGAATATGTAAAGTTCTAACACTCATTATCCTCGAATATTCCAGATTGTATTATGATCTCATTAAAATATTATTATAAAACATTATAAGGATAATCTCATAATTATTTGCTTAAATAAAAAAGTTTCAAATTATTATACAATAGTTAATTATTTATTATACCAATAATGGTTAATACAGCCCACCAATCTTCCAACACAAAGCTTAGGGACATATGTAGAGTGGTAAGTGAAGGTTTCGTTGGTATGGGAACTGCACTATATTTTATTGGTCTCTAATTTATTTTTATAATTAATTTATATATATATACTACTTACTATTTTTCTTATTTTATATTCATGTTTTATCTGTTTTTACTTTGCAGACTAATAATTTTCTTAGAATAAAAACAACAATGGTACTCCCCCCATATCAATATTTATTTGCAGGACCATTGCGAAATAAATATTGACTGATCCCCAAAGGATTCGAATGGTCTGAGCACAGCACTCTAAGACCCTCGCCCAACACGCTTGAATATTACGTTCTCTAATTACTATTTTTTTATGTTTTATTTTATTTATCTACGATTGAATCCCAACTATCCCAAAATTTTATCATTATTAAGTAACTTCAAAGATGATTACAATTTTCTAGTCTGAATTGAATTTGGAAAAAATATAATGAAAGGCCGTGGTAAATAAACAATGAAATCTTTATACTATAACAGTTTAGTTTCATGGATATTTCCGTGTTTTCTCCCCTTATATGAGGTGCTTGGAGGCGACTTCTGAGCCATCTAAGATCGGAAATTTATGATGATGTGCGATGTGGTTATGGCTTTGTTTTGTCGGGGGTGTATTGGTATGCCGCCCCTTGGTATGGGGAGCATTCAAGGAAATACAGTGAAAAAACCGATTTCATCCCATTAAAGCCCAGAATTTATAAAGTTAGATTTATAAAATGTTAATTAATTATACTTACTGTGGTTGTTATCTTGTTTTGTTTTTAGCCCTGAAGAAGGCTAGAAACTCTAGCCGAAACGTCGGCACATTAAAATAAGTTAATCATACTTATTTGTGTTTCATTGACCGCACCCCCAACCATCACATTAAAATAAGTTAATCATACTTATTTGTGTTTCATTGACCGCACCCCCAACCATCTTCTCCTCATATAAAATGTTAAATTTTCTATGTCCATTGATATTCGATATTAAATTTCCTGGGTTAATAATCTTTAATATACTTTTAAGGAAAAACCTTGTGCACTCCTGCCTACAGTGAAAGAGAATAATGAGGTTCGTTTGAAACACTTTTTGCCTTTAAAATGTGAACTTTAAACTAATTAGAAATGATGAATGAATAATACTCTTCCTTGTTAATTATATCTTCAGGTTGCTAGAAACAAATTCTCAAATAAATAATACATGCTTACAACATTATCAATATATTACATTATTTATTAAACTTTTTATAAACTATTTATCTGATTAACATCTCTATCTGGTTTGGCGGTTAACTAATACGTTACATTTGAAAATAGCGTAAAGACAATACTGGCAAATTAAAGAAAATATTAAAAATAAGCAAACATCAGATGCTAGTATACATAATAAGGGGGATTTTTTTTGTTGGAAAAAATACAAAAAAACAAATTCGTATTGAGTTTTTTCTTTGACCGCACCCAGACCTTCCTTTTATTATACTTTATTTTAAAAAGAACAAAATGGAAATAATTGATTTTTATGTGTGTGTGTTTTTTTTTGTTCTAAAAATCTTTAAAGTTCGCTTAAAGTAATTACTTTTACAGGAAGAGTTTTTTTTAGAAACTAATTAGAAATGATGAATGAGTAATACATTTCCGTGTTTAAATTATATTTGATTTCATTACAATAAAAACAAGTTTCAGGGTTGTCAACCCATCTTCAGGTTGCTAGAAACAAATTCTCAAATAAATGATACATACTTACAACATTAACAATATATTACATTATTTATTAAACTTTTCATAAACTATTTATCTGATTAATATCTCTATCTAATAAATATGTTACTCTCTATTAGTCTCATTAAGCTAATATTAACATATTACTGTCAATAAGTAAAAATTGATATAATAATTAACTATTGCATTTTATACATAAAGAGAATAATTCCCTTCCTACCCTTAAGGTAGTACAATAGTTATATAATTTAGATTTATTTAATAATTTGTTGAATTGTTATTATACAAAAATTAATTTTTTTCATAAAATATGTTTTTAAATGTTGTTAAATTGCTCATCTTTTGAGTAATAGAGGTAGGAGAATGTTGTTCTGGTTCTATCTAGTTTTTATCATAGTTAAAGATAACCTTCATGAAGTGGATTATTCTCCTTATTTATAAAAAGCAATAGTTAATTATTATAGAATTTTTTGCTTATTGACAATAATATGTTAACAAGATTTAAAAACATATTTTATTAAAAAACAAAACAAATTTTTGTATAACAATTCAACAAATTATTAAATAAATCTAAATTATATAACTATTGTACCACCTTATTCTCTTTATGTATAAAATGCAATAGTTAATTATTATAGAAAGTTTTACTTATTCACAATAATATGTTAATATTAGCTTGATGAGACTAATAAAGAGTAACTTATGTATTAAATTGAGATGTTAATCAGATTAATAGTTTATGAAAAGTTTAACAAATAATGTGATATATTGTTAATGTTGTAAGCAAGTATTATTTATTTGTGAATTTGTTTCTAGCTCCCTGAAGATGGGAGGACAACCCCGAAACGTCGTTTTCTTTGTAATATACTAAAATGTAATTTAAATTAGAAAAAGTATTATTCATTCATCATTTCTAATTAGTTTCTTAAAAAACTCTTCCACTAGAAGTAATATCTTTTAGTGGAAGAGCTTTTAAAGTGAGCTTTAAAGATTTTGAGAAAAACACACACACACATACAAAACAATTATTTCCATTTTGTTCTTTTTAAAATAAAATATAATAAGGAAGGTCTGGGTGCGGCCAAAGAAAAAACTCAATACACATTTTTTTTGTATTTTATCCTTAATTTTTTTTTTAAATTTGCTAGTATTATCTTTATGTCATTTTCAAAAATAACGTATTAGTCAACAGCCAACCCATTTCTCTTTCCAGTCAACCTTCTGTTACATTTTTGCGCATGTCTCCACTCAGCAAGCTACGTGTTCTATTTTTTTCATTATTATCTTTTGTTCTTGATTTCTATCTTATTCTCTTTTTCCATCTTTTTGTGTGTACGTACTGTATTTTTATATTTCTATTTTATCTACCTTTTTATTTGTTATTATTTCCGTACTCATTAATTGCCGAAATCCTTTTTGTTGTTTTTACGTTTTATTGCACATGTTCTTAATTTTCGTTAATTTACATTGTTCATTTTTATAGAAATTTTCTTAATCAACCACACCTTGATTAAATTTTATTTTTGTTATCTATTATTAGATCATTTGAAGCTGTGTTGTTATTAAAAGGAAAAGATTATATTTAACCGAGAATTCTCATGGAGTTCCTTTTAATTCTTTTTTATTAAATTATTTATTATTATTAATAACTGTATAAAAATACATAAAACAAGCAAATTTGCTGTAAGTGATGTAATTAAATGATAAAAACATGTGGAGAATCTACCCCCTGATAGAAAAATTTCGGGGCCATCTTCTTTTTAAACGCTTTGAGGGATTATCAGGTAATCCAGGTTAGAAAGAAGTTTGGGCGGTTGGAAAGTTTATCATGGAAGGATTGGTATCTGGTTCTGGCCAAATCGGCTACATACGGGACATGGAAGTCCTAATGAATGACTTGATTTGATAAAGTAAGGTGGATTAGTGGAGCCCCAAATAGGCCTTATCATAGTCGTGTAGATCAGCCTTTTGTAATGGATTGGAAGTTTAGAATGTTTCTCCTGTAAATGTTATAATAGTCGGAATCAATGGGCAGTTTTCTATCGTTCCAGTCTTATATGAGGATTCCATGGCAGTCGTTTGTCCAGATGTAGTCCTAAGTAACAGATCTGTTCGACATGAATAAGTGGGGTATTATTAAAGGATACTGTGGGGCAGGACGAATTTGGTGGGATTTATTGGAATTTATTTTAGTCCTCCAGTTTTGGAACCATTCTTCAAGGTATGGGATTAGAAGAAATATGTAGGGAATGAGGAAATATGTAGGGAGTAGGAATTTACGGTTCTTCTTTTGCAGTCCTAGGTGCCAGACTCGATACTAAGCCTGTTTACATCGAGAAAGACTTCCAAGGAGTACATTCCGCGCTCCTATGAAGACAAGAAAACATCAACCACACTATGACATTGCTGGATAGTGGAGTACCTTTTAATTCTGAAACGATATTATATCAGTAATTTTTCCAAATCGAATTATTCTAAAGGCCTCGATTGCCAAAACGATTTTTTAAGGTTGTGCAGCCAGAGAATTTCGGGATATTGATAAAACGTAAAAGAAAAATCATTCGAGAGATCGACTTTTAATAACGATACTTCATCGTAATCGAAAGTTAGTCATCATGAGAGATGTTACAGTATACTCGATATTTAGACTATGATGACTGATCACTACAGGAAATTGAATTCTCAAAAGATTTCTTATCTTCACTTGTTAGATACTCCGAAAATTTGGCCCACAAATTGTCAAAAACCGTAATTAAATGTCATTTTTGTTATTTTAAATATACCTTATTACTTTCTACATCTTTTTAATTTTCTTTAATTTACATTTTCTTTATTTTATAAAAATTATCATAATTAGCCACACCTTAGTTAAATTTTATTTTGGTTATCTATTTTCTTATTTTGTTACCTCATTAAGTGTTTGTATTTTTTTTTTAGCTCTAATGAAGCCCTGCAAGGTGGAGCGAAACGTTGGATTACATTAAATAATTTTATTATTTGGGTTTTTTCTTTGAATGCACACGAACCATCTTCCTTTTATATGCTCAATAAAGAAAAAAAAATCATTTATTTTACTGCAATGGAAGATGTTCCAGTAAAATAAAAAAAATTTGTTTTCTAAAAATATCGATTTTTCTTTGCTTCATTTGAATACAGTAATGTTTTCTTAAATCAATGACCTCCTTACGTCGCACTAATTGGGAACTTTCACGGTAGATTGTAGCTTAGATAGAAATCGATTTAAGTCAGAAATGGTACGAAGTTTGAAGAAAGAAAAATGAAATTTCATATCGGAATACTCAACCAGCTGAAGTTATTTCACAATTGATTTTATTTTTATTCTTTCCCTTTGTGTATATATATTAAATTCTTCGCTCTAAGAAGTGGCATTGTCACCAAATTCAGCTTTAACCAGAAAATGAGTTAAATTAATTAACCACTATGGCATACATTTCGAAAGAATAATTTTCAAAAATAATTCACAAAAACTTTTCTTCATCTTCAAAGGACTAAATATCTCCTATTCTAACAAACAGTATACCTTCACCGAATGTTACACCCAGTAAACGAACAGAAACAATTCCACCTACTGATGTACTACATCTGTTTACACGGGCAATCGATAGTCCATTAAACAGTTGTTGGATAAGTGGTTGTGGATTACTTCAAATCAACGGGGATATAGTGTTGCTGTCATTGTTGACAGTTCTCAGAGCCTTTAACAACAAAGTTTGTATTATTGTTTGATCTCTTGTTACTTTGGAAGTAATTGTTTGTACAGCTTAATGTCGAGTGAAGCAATTTCCTGACGGCAATTTGATGAAAAATTTTGAACGTGCTATAATTCGAGATGGGACAAGAGGTCTCTCTCTATGAATAAAGAAACATATTTGTGTAAAAAAAAAAAAAAATATGACAAATTTTATTTCGTAATTAAATACTTCATAGTTTCGAATAAAAAAATAATTGAGGTCTGAATGTATCCTGAAATTAAATATTTATTGATTTTTTTTTGTTGTTACAATACTTATACTTTTGCTCACTCTTCAGGATCAACCTGCAACTTTTTCTTGGGAACGTACGTCCTGGAATCGTTATATTAAAGTACATCTTCAGAACAAAGTAAAGTATTGTAATGAAATTTGGTTTATATGCATTTGTGAACATTAAAAACACATATATACAAAAAAAAAATTCTTATAATTTTCTACAGTATGGTAAATTCTGAAGCAATTCCCAATATCCATAGCAGGTTGATTTGTGCATGTTTCTCATCTGCTTGAATATTTATTTTGTTAAATCTATTTATATAAATGTCTAACAGAAACTCATCTTCACTATTGCTTACATCACGAAACTCACTGGTGTTTCGTCGTTTTGATATTTATATATATAAAAAAAATAATGATTATTATTATTTTTTTAAATAATTTATTTATTGTTATTTAAAACTGTATACAAATATAACTAGAACTCCAATAACATTTCTAGAGGAAAACATCTCGAGGCCATCTTCTTTTCAAACGCTTAGGAGGATAATTAGGTAATGAAGGAGAATCCAGGTTAGAAACAAGTGGATTTGGGTGGTTGAGAAGTTTATCTGGTTCTGGCCAATTCGGCAACATATGGAACATTGAGGTCCTGATGGATGACTTGATTTGAAACAAAGTAAGAAGTATTAAGGATTTTACGAAGGATTTTGACAGTAAGGATTGGATTCGGGAGGAATTTGATGGTTTAGTGGAGCCCCAAAGTTCAACTCCGTATGTCCAGATAGCCCTTATAATAGTCATGTATATCAGTCTTTTGTAATGGATTGGTAATTTAGACCGTTTGTCTAGTAAATGTTTTAATAGTCGGCATCGACGAGCAGTTTATTGTCTTTTTAGTCTTGTATGAGGAAAATAATGATTAAAAAATTAAAGAAATGTTCATGAAATCACTAATGGTAAATTACTAAATCATAACTTGTAACTTCAGAGATCTTTACTATTCGACGCTTCAATATGATGTGAGTTCTTGTAAATTTGTTTTTGAGTTTTTATATTTCTTTATCATTGAATCTTCTTCATACCTTTGTTCCACTAACTCTACATATTACTCAACGGATTAGAGATGTATAACATCCGTCGTGAATACACTTTGTACGTCCTCTTTCTACTTAAAACCGGTTGATTTATTAATCATAATAATATTTTTATCATATTTTGAACTTTTTTTTGCACTATTTTAACCCATACTTTGATTGGAATTCTAAATTATCAAAAAAAAATTAATCCTGTATAAAAGAGTAATACGTCCAAAAATAACTTATTCTGCTCCTATTTTCAGTTATACTTGTGACTTTAATTATAAAAAAGTAGAGGTAATTCAAAATATATGTATGAGGATAGTAAACGCCTATCTTCTGTACTCCAGAATTTCAAGTATGCACCAGACTTAAAGCTCCTAATGATTAAAGAATAAATTTACTTACTGACAAAAAACTTTTTCTCTTGTACTACCATTTCTGGCATCCCATTTATACATAAAATAAGAGACTAGGAATTAGTAAATTGTTGTTTTGAGAAGGCTCTAAAGCTTCTGTTAAAAAACAAAACAATTTTTGATTTTTTTTTTTTTTTTTTTTTTTAGTGTTTTGCTTATAATACATATATAAAAGGTCGACAAAGGGTGATTCCAGAAAAATGACAAAAGTCTTTTCCTCAAGGATTCTATGGATTTTTTTGGGTTGTATTATTTCTCGAAAATTAACATTCTATATTGTTTCGATATTTTAGATATCGAACACTATAAGGCTTCTGTTATTTATAATGCATTTAATTTTCATTAAAAAAAATTCATTAATTTTAGGAAAAATAATTTTTTTTTTTCAATTCAAGTAATTTTTAATAATTATTATTTATAATTTGTCATATTTTGATCAATTAACATTGTATATTGTTGTTCTGAGAATGTTCTAAAGTTTCTGTTTTAAAACAACCCAATATTTGATTTTTTAGTTTTTCGTTTATAATCTATAGAAGTTCCACAAAGGGACTTTTGTCAATTTTTCGCTGATAAAATTTAGCATTTATCGAAAATCTATGTTGTTTCGATATTTTAGAACTCTCTAAGACTTCTGGTTAAAAAAAAAAAAAAATCATTAGTTTTATGAACAATACTTCTTTTTAATTCAAGTAATTTTTAATAATTATTACTTATAATTTGTCATATTATGATCAATTGAGCGTGGAATAAATCATTAAACCATTATTCTGAAAACTATTATTTTTATAATTTCAGAATGGCAACAATCGTTGCTCTGTGTGGTGGTGGGAAAATAGTTTATCAGTGTAGCTCCTTTGTGATGGTCTCATTCATCAAGTGTTTTATTAAAAAGGATTCCATTTGAGGGAATTTCACTGATCTTCATCTTCTGGTACTGCTCCTTGTTTTCTGTCTAGAGGTTCCAAAGGTACTTCTCCTGTTAGGACCTGTACTGTATTGTAAGAAACATTCCTGTGTGCCCTGGCGTTAGATTGTCGCCAACTTTTTCTTCTGTAGTTACGAGAGGTTCCAGTTCCAGAAAAGAAACCACGAATATACGCATTAAATCATTTATAGGTTGTCTCTGGGTATCTGAGTCCCCTTATTGTATTATGTAATCGTTATAAATGTATTACTTATGGAATGTATAGTAAATTTATAATATAAAATCAATTTATAATATTATTATAATATTTATAATATAATATAAATTTATAAACTACTTAAAATGTGCATAAAAATCAATTATTGAATTACCTTGAAGAGAGAATGCCTGCTGTTCCGCTGCCCCAGCCAGAGCGAGAGCTGCGGGGAGCTGAAGTTGGTGTCGAGCGGCCTCGAGAGAGCCCTCCTGTAAACCGGGTGGCAGTCTATTACCAGCTCCACCTGGTAGTAAGTGTCTCTCAGAGTCTGTCAAAGGATATGCAAGAGATGGTAAGTAGAAGAAGATAGTATACCTGCGGCCCGGAGACCGAGAGGGCGATCCTGTGCCAAGAGGAGTCGGCCAACCTGTAAGGGAACGTCTCGACCCGCACCCCGGGCTCTGACGGAGAGGTGTAATGGAGTCGCACTTCGTCTTTTCGTCCGCTCGACTGTAGTTCCAGGTACCTGTAATAACTTTGCTTAGTTGGAGTCGTAATTTCAGAATGAAATATGGAACTATAAGGAAAATGGATTTGTAACTCTGTAGCTCAGATATAAAATACACTATATCTCATTTCCTCAACTTAGGACTCTTTAGATATTGTTATGACCTGTAGGAGGAGGACCCCTGCTCCTTGTATACTAAAAATGGCCTGGCTGGAAAAAAAGATGTACGTATGTTCGCTGATGGTTCTGTATCCTTCTTTGTAATTCTGAGAGCTTTTCTTTAAGATTTATTTTCCCGAGTCTTTAGCCTACATACGGATTTTTTTAATAATATACTATTTACCTATCTAAAAAAAATAATTGAGGGATTATAAAAACTAATTTGTAAAAACTTCACCAGTTATTAAAGACAAATTAGTAGTTATTATAGCCTTAGTACCGTATTACACTGGTGATTACACAACCAATTAAATCAAAAACTTATGATCTTACTGTATGAGCCTTTTAAAATTCGACTCTTGTTCTGACAAGTGGAGTTTTTGCAGAAACATTCCAGACTTAAGGTGAAACTAAAAAAAAATTGCAAGCAGCCACTCAGCTATGTTAAGTTGCTAATGCATACTAATCACTCATATAATAGACAGTATTAAGACGAATAAGGGATCATTATTTGTGACTAGTAGAATACATTTATTTATTTTTGTTCCCTGTTCTACTCATAAAGTTGAAATTATCCAGCTAAAGTCTATCTAATATAAATGGTAATATAGGATTCCCAGTGAGTTTTCAAATAGGGGCTTAAAAAAAAAAACAGTGAGTTTGTTCCAATTTTAGTATAGTTTCTAAAAACCGTAGCCTAGCTGTACGTAAATCACTCCAGAACAATCTCAGTTACGTGCGGTGTTCCACAAGGGGTGGTCCTATCTCCTCTCCTCTTCTCCATATACACTGCGGACGTCGTGGGGCATAACTACACCATTGCCACAATAGCCGCTATCGGAGACGACATCGCAATTTATAGCAGCTGCACAAGCGCCAATCATGCCCTCAAGCGGACGAAGAAAACTACACCATCTGAACAACCAGGTAAACCCGGCAAAAACATATTGCGTGGTGTTCGCACTACAGAAAGGGAAGAAAACCAGACTACTTCGCACGCTTTAAGTGGCAAATTCCGTTTAAGGCATATGACACTGTCAGGTCATTGTTACATGAAAACCAAACGAGTCCGTCTCAGATCACACCGGCTAAACCAACTTTTATCATCAACTACATAGAGTACGCTCTCACTAAGGCTCAAACTCCAAACCTCAGGGAAGGGACAACGCTTCTACAACGCTTCCAGAATACAGTGTTGCGGAAGATTGTGCGGCCAACATTGCTGAAGAAGATAAAGACAGATCTAGTACACAAGCTCTTCGAGCTGTCCACTTTGCCTGAATTCATACATCACCAGAAATCCACTGTTCAGGACCCTTACACCAGTGCTCCCTCCGGTGCTTTGTGTAAAAAACCAGATACAAATTCAGAAACGCCAGGATACGTATTTAAAAAACAAAAGAAAAAAAACAGTAAGTTTAGAATAATGGTTTCCAATATGCTTTAAAACTGGTTTTTCTTGACACCCAGACCCTCCAAGAAATACTTGTTGCAAGAGGGATGGTTACTGCTGGCGAACCAAAGCACTTTAACCGAAAATTCTCTTTCACCAAATTCATCTATATATTCGTCTTGTAAATATGGAATACATTTTGTATAAATGTTCTCTTTCCTAGCTGTATGTATCTTAACACTCTGATTAGAACCATTCGTTTGGAATCTTATCGTAGGATCCACTATTAGTGGTTCCTTTTCAGTTGTACTGAACGCAAGAATGTCTACAAACTTTGCCAACCCCTCTGTATATGTTTATTATAACTTAAAAAAAAAAGCTAATCCTATTTTTATATTCGATGATGTCTTGGGAAAATTGGTTGGAACTTGTAATCAAGAGTGTATTCTTGAACAACACCTAATGACGCTTTTAAATATTTTTTCAATTATTTTAACTAGTTGAGTTTTTACTAACAACCCTTCAATTGCTTACTAAAGTGGATTAGTGAAATATAATATTAGAGAATTCTGTAAATCTATTTACGACGGATAGCGGTAGTTATCCTTAAGTTTACCAACCTGTTATAGCCAGAGTGTCAACTCCCACCGAATGAGAGCGGTGCGTCCACCACGAAATAATTTCCAACCCTTCATCCCAGGTTGGATCCGAACTGAAATGGCCACTTTCTCGAATCTCGGTGAACCAAATGTTTAAAAAAAGGCTAATTTTTAGAGATAACAATCGAAGCTTTGAAATGACCACAGAAAACTAGAGGAAATTTTTTTTTTTTAAGTTGTCCAACATATTTTAAACTACGAGTATTAGAGAATATCCAAACCAAAGAGGGATATTTTTTTTTTCGTATACTAATTTTGGTTGCTCAGATTAGGCAAAGTGACCACTGTCGGATTGAAAAGTGCTAAGGTGACACCTCAACACCCTCCTCCACCTCCAATAAAGACCTACAGCGAGATAAGGCTACCTGTTGAGGCCTGCCGAGAAGGCGATGAGAGAGCCCGAGTTGAGAGGTTCCTGCCTGGCGCTGGCCGTGAGGGTGAATTCGGATCTTCCTTTGAGCAGTTGCACCGCCTCTCGGTACACTCTGTCGGGCACCCTCAGCTCTCGTGTACTACCTGCACAGCAAAAGTACAAAGCCTTAATTATAATATTCAGTATAACAATGTATTAATAAATTATATTAATTAATAAATTATATCATCAATTATTCTGGATCTCACCGAGAGATATGAAAATAATGAACTTGACCAGGCAAATAAAGTAGATAGGGAAAAGAAGGAAATCTACGATAAATGCATCCCTTTCATTAAGGAAAAGTTCCGTGAGGGCTTCAGAGAACGAGACTTCAACGTGAGAGGCCTCTGGTTCGGAGCCCGTGGAACTATTCCCAGCACAACTAGGAGCTTCATGGAGGAGCTCGGGGTCGATGCCCAGGACGTGGCTAGGATGACAGAGAATATAATACTCGATTCCCTGGGTATCATCCGCCACCACATGCATGGAAATTATTGAGTAATGGAGTCATCCAGAGGAAGGATGACATGCATACATTGCATATCTTATTTGTTATTTTATTTTATTTGTTTCTTTATTATTTTTGTATACATTTTTAATATTTTAATATTTATTGTTTATTAATTTTAACATAGTTTGTTAATTTTTTTTTTATTTGTATTAGTTACTTAAGTATATTGCATCACAGATCACCAGTTTGGATTCCGAACATCCCACTCCACTATCCAGCAATGTCATCGTGTGGTGGACGTCTCGTTTTCTGGAATGTACTGCGCGGGAGTCTTTTTCGATATAGAGCAGGGTTTTGATCGAGTCTGGCATCCGGGACTGCTTTATCTCCGTAAATTCCCACCTCCTACATATTTTCTTATCACCCGTCTCATCTCAAACTCCGTAAATTATAAACTCTCCAATCCCATATCACAGCCCTCGAAGAATGGTGTCGAAATTGGGGGATAAAAATAAATTCCAACAAATCCTATCAAATCTACTTTACTCTTCGTCGTAAACTTGCTGACTGCTCTACAGTATACTTTAATAATGTGGCTCTTACCCTTGTAGAACAGATTCGTTATCTTGGACTACACCTTGACAAACGATTAACCTGGAATCCTCACACAAAACTGAAAAGACAGGAAACTGCACGCAGTTTCCGACTATTACAGCACTTACTAGACAAACGGTCTAAACTTGCAACTCATTACAAAAGACTGATCTACAAGACAATAATAAGGCCAGTCTGGACATACGGAGTTGAGCTTGGTGGTTCCACTAATCCTTCATTGTTATTATTATTATTACAGAGTATTTCGGTTGTGAGTTCCGTCATGTTCTATGGTGCGTTATCCAATGGTTACTGTGATTTTCCAAACATTGAATGCATTCACAGTTAGTTTATATGGCGCTTTTTACCTGCCAAATAACACTCCTAACTATTTCGAAGATCACCTAGTAAAGAGGAGAGTAACTCCGTCGTAACCCTCTACCCTCCTGTCCTACAGTATCCTTTCCACTAACGCCTATTGAAGAGATTCGATACTTAGGACTCCATCTTGACAAGAGACTTACTTGGAATCCACATACAAGAATGAAACGACAAGAAACTCTTCGTAGATTGTATTACTTTTTACAGTTGTAAATTACATTAAATAAAAAAATAAAAAAAAAGATTAAACAGAACCTTAAGTTTCCATGTAAAATTAAGAGTAATTAAAAATATGAAAATAGAAATCGGTACATCTACATCCCATGGATGGTCAAGGGTTCAGTATGGTACAAAGAAGTACTATGTTTTTGAAAAACGTTTATACAAGGAGGTGATTTGTTCATGATCGCGCTCAACCGCCACATTTACAAGATTTTTAAATGTAAATAAAACATTCCACATATTTACTTATTATTTTGTACAGATGTAAATTACATTAAATAAATAAATAAAAAAAAACTATATCAATGGCTTAGCTCACAGTGATGCTAAGTTCATTTAAACTAACTTTAGGAAAACTAAAATAAAAGGTTCTCTCTTTTAGGAAAATTACAATATTTCAATGAGTTTTTTGAATGAAAAGATTGAAGTGTGCAATCTAAAACTGTTATTTTATAACAGATGCATGTAAATTAAATTATAAAAATTTTGAAAAATAAAACATTTATCGAATATTTCATGATGAGTGGTTATAAAAATAAAAATAAAAGCATTTTTAAAGATTGGATAAAATTTTCTGTGAGCTTAAGCTGTACTATAAGACATGGTAAAATTTTAGGAACGGTAAATTCATTCCTAACAATTTTCCATAGACCAATTTGATAACAAATATTTAGTGATAACGCTTATTTTGAAAATAATTAATGAATAAGGGACATACATATAGTATATCTTACTACAGACCATACTATGTTTTAAAATTGAACTGTGAGTAGAGTACGAGAAGAGAGCTAGAGTAATCTGGTTGGGTGCCAAGGCGTCTGGCTGGGCTCAGTGAATTACGACCTACTTCTTAAGGGTGGTTAACCGTCTGCACATTCTCTACCCTCTTACATCTCTCCCTTTAAAAATAGGTTTCTAGAATATTTTATCACTCATTTCTGTTCATATATCCTAGTTAATATTAATAGTTTTATATTTTGTAAGTTACTAAGAAAAAAATTAAGACCCTAAAAATTCGAAGTAATATTTAAAAAAAAAAATCAAAAAACAATCATCCGTCCATTATCCATCTATTTTCTCAAATCTACTGGGAAGGTTTGATACCAAATTTAAGGATTAGCCTAGAATAGTCCCAGAATACTGTTGCATCCAATATTTAATATTCAATGTCTCGGCCATTTATGAAGCTTGATGAGAAATACAAAATATTTTGGAATCACTATCCCAATAACGTAAGAGTGGGGGGGTTAAGTACCACTACAACACATAAGGGTCAGGGGTTCAGTATTTTGTAAGGAGGTTCTACTTTATGAACAACGGTTATGCAAGAAGGTGATTTCTTCAAAATCATGCTTCAGATTTTTAATTAATTAAGTGTACTTACAATACTATATGTAGGCCTCAGGAGGGCTCCCGAACCCATGCGATTGGCCCATGGTTACATTAACATAACGCATAATTATCTGCTAAATCAGGATTCAAATCTGGGTTACGGGAATTAGTAGTACAGTGCCTTACTGAATGAGGTACTCCACTCCTATTCCAACACATTACAAAATAAAAATCCATTTAAATATTATATCTCAAACGAGCAAACCGGTTTTGTTGCTCCTTTTTACGTTAGATCGGATTTTGGCCCCTGAAAGAGTATGCGAAATCGGACACCCCGAGAGCTGTCGCTCATAAGCCAAAAATACGTACTTATCTGTAGAATTTTGCGCCAAAACGGCTTTCGACTTTGATGAAATTTGTCTTAAGTCCCTAATTCGTGTGCCAAGAATAAATCCTCGATAAAAACTTGAAAAAATAAATTACGAACAATAGAAAAGACAGAAAGGATTAAAGTAACATTTTGTTCCTTTTATTTAATGGAATAAAACAGAGTAAGCTGTCTCTATCTCTCATGCAGTTCAGTATATCAATTCCATTGTAACACTAAGAACTTTCTTCCTTTAAAAATAAATGAATATTTGTGTAAAATACTTTCATTTACTGTAATAAATGGTAGTGCTAACTCTAAGTTGAACAAATGAAAATAAATTATCAAATTTAAAATTATTTCACAGACCACATTACACCACAGATTTTGAGTAACATTTTCTATCACTATTCTAGCTTAAAGTTTTGTGGTAGGAGAGGTACATTTGTGTTTTTGCTTTATATTATGAAGGAGTTGGATATACTCGAAGTACAATAAGAAGGATCGATGGTGGAAGTCAACGATGATCTACATTCAATCTGTGCTAAACGAAGGGAACCAAATGATGATCTCAGAACATATCTGTTATCTTAACCACAACCCTCGAATATAGACAAAAAGACACGGCTCTTCTCGCTCCTAACATCGAATATCTTGAACTCTATAAGATTATTTGCAAGATCGCTTTTGTAGATGGATAGTGCGTTTGGTAATCTGACTTCTAGTACGACTTGGTAATCTGTAGTTGGGTATCATGTCGATCCCTTTTAGAATATGAGGAGAATATGGTATGATGTGTGGTAAATAATGATAGGCAACAAATAAGTAAAACTTATTGTTTTTGTGCCGAAGTTTCAACCTGATTTGTGGAGCAGTGACCTACACCCTGGGAAACCCAACCTCAACCGGAAGACTTAAGCCCAGACTGCTGCAGGACATTCTTTTACGAATTTTTAATAAATATAAAATTAATTCATAGTCACACTACCT
Source organism: Halyomorpha halys (assembly GCF_000696795.3). Classification (NCBI taxonomy): domain Eukaryota; kingdom Metazoa; phylum Arthropoda; class Insecta; order Hemiptera; family Pentatomidae; genus Halyomorpha; species Halyomorpha halys. Next base: position 188,820 of record NW_027108683.1, on the reverse strand, counting down.
TTATTTACTTATTATTATTATTCATTATTATTATTTTTTTCTCTTTTCTTCTCTCTTCCCATTTACAAATTAACTTCTTTTTTCTATTAGGAGGCAATTGTTTGTTTTATTTAAGTGTACCAATGTCATTGTTTTTTGTTATTAATTTTACTTTCCTCTTTTATTAAGAAGCATTATTCTTATCTATTTATTTTATTTTTTTTTCTTCTAATGAGAACATTGTATATAGTTAGGGGTGTCATTTGTATGACTATACCCCCTCATAATCAAATGTTAAAAAATATATATAGTATAAGTTATATCAACCATGTAAGGCCCGATGTAACCGATCTGGTATAAAAATAAAATAAAATAAAAACCTGATTTTCAACCTAAATTCGGTTAAAAACCTAAATAAATTAAATAGATAGTATATGCTAAAGATATAATATTGTAGAGGTAAGAATTATACAAGACAAATGAAAATAAAAGTAAAAAATAATAATTAAAAATCAGACAATGCTAATGAAATGAATGAAACTTGTTTTTTTGTTTGAAATTTATATTGCGTCTTTAAGTGTTACATATTATTACATATTTAAAGTGAAAATAAAACGCTTTAGGCAGGCATATGCTCTTATAAAGGAGGGGGTTATTCCTGTAAAGATTGAAATGAAAGGGACAAACAAGATAATAAATTTGATCACTTTATTCCCTTTTAACTTCGAAATAGTTCTCGATTGTTGAAAGTTTCTGTTCGTCCTATAGCAATAGTTGTTGAACTGATAAAGCTTGTTTTCAAGTAGTTGATCTTTGATCGTTGATCGTTGACTGGCAACGAAACATTAAATAAACACTACCCAGGCAATAAGCAAGAGTAGATTAGTATTATCTATATATTTTTATTTATCGATATTTACAACTTTATGAATACATATAATATCATAAATGGTTTGTGTATATAGTAGTGATTTTGTGTGGATAATTTTAAAATAAGAAGAATCAGATATTTATGATTTTAAATAAAAATATAGGTTTTTAACTTATGATTAATGAATGACCTGGGCAGAATAGCCTGCAAAAGTAATTCTAAATTTAATGTGAGGAAGAAATTATAATTGAAGATGTCCTTGAGGATGGCTAAAATGGCCGAAACGTTGAACTGGTGAAAAATAAAAAGTGTTGAAGACAAAAAAGGATACAAGTTTTTGATTTATTTAATAAATAATTACATTGTCTCAAGAAATTGAAATAATATATATATTTTTTATTTATCGATATTTACAACTTTACGAATATATGTAATGTTATAAATGGTTTGTGTATATGGTAGTGATTTTGTGTGGATAATTTTAAAATAAGAAGAATCAGATATTTATGATTTTAAATAAAAAAA
>NW_027108683.1:181620-186878 GCF_000696795.3 Halyomorpha halys | reverse complement strand
AACAAGTAAATTGGATGCTAGTTATATAATGACATGATATATGTGTGGAGAATATATCCATCGAAATAATTCCAATATTAAATAATTAATTCCTTATAAAGTTCTTTGTACTAAAGAGAAAATCGTAAATATAGAAAAAGTTCGAAAATTTTGCCTCATTATTATTAGTAATTAGTGTAGGTTTCTAAGTTATCCATGTGACCATAAGCCAGAGATTTCATTCGTTTGAATTTTCTTTATAGGAAAAGTGATTTTTATTTTATTTTCTAACGTCCTACCATGCTATTTCTGGGATACGTAGTTCATACAGGTCACCAAGCTATTCCAAGTAGAGTGGAAAAGTCTAGGTTACATTCCATTAAGTACCCAAGAAATATAAAAAAAAAAAAAAAAAAAAGCTCCACTGCAGACTTGGGGCTGCAAAGGTAACGCTCTCGGGCAATATGGCCTTAAAGTGAAATTTTATTAGTGGAACCTCTTCTTTTTGTAACCACTCCTTTACCAGTGGCAAGAAGAACAGTGGTCATGTTGGGAATAGTGTCCAGTAGTATTTTTCCATACCATCTATGGTGCTTCGACCAATTATGTTGACGAATTCGAAGCTGATTGAAGAATATTTTAGAAATCTTGATTTTTCAACGGTTTGATGTAAAATAAGCGGTACTGCTTTAGCTATTGTTCCGTTTAAACGGAATCCTTGAAGCATGGAGGGCCAATCATGCTATAAGCATGTTGCTACTTACGACGGTAACACCAGCGCCCCATGTGGCCGAGATAACAAAAGACACTCACAAACTCGTTAGTGAGCTTTTGCCAGATACAGTCTTCCTTCTTCACTCCTATTCAATAAAGAAAACTATGAGTGATTAAAGACTCCTGAAAAGCTCTGTAGCCGAAGAGTGAGTAAATGGAGGGATATGGGAGACATGAAAAATGAAGCATGATGAATGAGTAAGTCACCTTCCTTCTATATCTGATTCGCACTATGGCTTTCTATCATCATCATCATCAATGAGCAGTTTTCTTAGCCCCCTCCCATTCAAAATTCATTAACCTCAAACAAAAATGTTCTGTTTCGTTCACCCTTCATATCTGTAGTTACAATATATTTAGTATTTAACATTCACATTCTCTCTTGTCTAACCAACCTCTAGATTGTCGTTCTGTTATGTTTCCAACTTTTTTTTTTTTTTAATAATTTATTTATTGATATTTACAACTGTATACACATATATACGACAAGTAAATTTGCTGTAGGAGACATAGTGACATGATAAAACATGTGGAGAATCTACCCACTGATGGAACTCCAATAACATTTCTAGAGAAGATGATCTCGAGGCCATCTTCTTTTCAGAAGCCTAGGAGGATTATTAGGTAATGAAGGAGAAGCCAGGTTAGGAACAAGTGGATTTGGGTGGTTGAGAAGTATGTTTCCAACTTAAATATGTAATTTAAATTTCGTAAGATTATTTGTTTTTGAGCTAGGCTGTTCACAAGCAGACTCACAAACCTTTTGATGAAACTTTATTTTTTTTGGACTAAGGGTGCCTCAAAAACATATAATTCCGATTATAAACTCGAATTCAAATTTTTTACGATCGCAAAACTTTTCCTTACTATATTTTCCATATACAAGTAAGTGAAAGTAAAAAATCGGCCCTCTAGATGGGTTCATACCGGGGCCACTGCAGTTAAAGCTTTAGTACGAGAGCCGGGAAGAAAACAAGGCAGTTATCTCACTATAATTTTTGATTAATTTAAAGAAAACTATGTATAATTACTACCAAAAACTGATGAGTCTGCCAAGTATAGGTAGGGGGCTGTATATCTTAAAAACTACCAACAACACTTGAAAATCTAAAAGAACATTATTTAAAAAAGAGTAAATTTGCAGAAATATTAGCCTTAATAGAGCTATTTACGTCCAATAGTTCTTGAGATATAGCCTTTTAAAAAGCAAAATTTCATAAAAATGTACTGAAATATCAGTAGTTAGTTAATTTATTTTGAGAAATCTATATCTCAGGAACTATGCGACGTACAGATGTCTATTAGTACTCAAATCAAAGCTAGTTAATTGTGCTATAAAGTAGTTTATGACATTTATTTTCGCAGGAGTAGTTGTTTTCATGATATTTACTAAAAATATTGATTTATAGCTGGACAATAAGTTTGATTTATGAAAAACTTTATTTCAAAAACCATTGGGCGCACTGATGTCTGCCAGAACTCAAATTAATGCTAATTAAATTTACTATGAAATAGTAAATGACGTTTATTTTTTTAGGAGTAGTAGTTTTTATGATATTTGATAAAATAAACTCAAAAAATGTTAATTTCTAGTTATTCGTACAAAATGTTGTATTTAAAAAAAAAAAAAAATATCTCTAGACCCATCAGACGCACTTATATCTGCCATCACTCAAAATAAAGGAAATTTAGCTTACTTTGAAGTAGTTTATAACACTTATCTTCTTAGTGGTAGTAGTTTTTATGATATCCACATATGAAAATAAATTTGGCAAATATAAATTTGTCTGAAAAACTAAAAATCAATTTATTTTAGCAAATTTTATGTTTCAACTATTACGCCTACGGAGATACGAAGGACATCATTAACAACTTTATAGGTCAATTAACTAGCTTTATTTAAGTACTAATAGACATCTGTACATCGCATAGTTCCTGAGATATAGATTTCTCAAAACGAAGTCACTAACTACTGATATTTCAGCACGTTCCATACAACATATGAATGAAATGTTGCTTTTTAAAAAGCTTTATCATGAGAACTATTGAACTATTGAAGTTCTATTAGGGCTTACATTTTAGCAAATTTACTCTACTTTAAATGATGCCCTCTTAGATTTTCTAATGTTGCTGGCAGTTGTAAAGATATTGAGCTCGGAATAAAAAAATAATTATTTTTAACGTTTTGAAACAGACGCCGTTTTTTATTCATCCTACCTATACTTTGCAGACTCATAAATTTTAACTAATAATTACACCTAGTTTTCAATTAATTAATCTAAAATTCGGGTGAAATAACTGCCTTTTTTCTCCTCTTGGGCTCTTGTACTATATATTGTACTATATACTCAAACTCCCTCGCCTACAAACGACCCGTTATCACTCCTTTATTCCCTTGCGCTTAAACATCACGGTATATAGACTCTTATTCATCATTACCTTTTCCCCTCTAATGTTTTCATAGTATATTCCCTCCCTTACTGTTGTTTAACATTCAAATTAAAAAGTCTAAGCAACAATAACAGCATGAGATTTTTAATTAATAAATAACTGAATAGTTTCTAATTGTAGAGCCAATTATCAAATGTCTGAGGAGTAGATTGAAATGTAGATAAAAGGTTTTAAAAGTTCGCTAAAGCTTTTATTATTACCATTAAATATAATAATTTAAACACTTTTCGTAAATCCACAAAAAATTGATAATCGGAGATGTTTGGTCCTGAACTTAATTATGATAACAAGGAGCTTCGTTCGATTGGTAATGAACTAGACTTTATATCAAACATCAGTGATTAGGTGAACAAAGGAATGAGATATTAAATATTTGTTCACTAACGATCAGAACAAAAGATGTTAATTCAGCATGATGCTGTTTTTATCTCCATCATGCAAGATCTCTTATTTGATTGTAAAGCTAATTATTTATCTAATCGAATTTAAATTTGGATTACACTTGTGTATTTCGTATCAAATAATGACCAAGTGTATCTCATTAAATAAAAATACTAAATTTGTATTTATTGTATTTACAAGGGTAAGGAACAAGCAAAAAAAAAATTATTTTAACGAACGCGCCTTTAGTTCTACGGCTTTATAACGAGAATGCATTTTTACGAAGACTTGTTTAAAAATATTTCAAAGAAAATTATAATATTATGTATAATATTGTATATTGAAAAATAAAACAAAAATAGCTCCCAACTATTAATTTAGTGCCAATGATTCGAGCCACAATGCAGTTCTTCTTCAGGGCTAAAATAAAAAGATACAAAGTAGGTAAAACTGATAAAAATATACATTCACTTTTGATAAAACATATTTTTCATTTTATTATGAATTTAAAACAATTTTGATCCTTTTTTTATCCTCTCAAATTTTTTTTCTTTAAAATTTCTCCAACGTTTCGGCCCTCAGGCCATTCTCAAGTATACCACCTTCAATATTGATGTCATTTCTTTTTTAAATCTTAAAATTGCAGGCTAATTACCCTTGTCACATATAACTTTTTTAAAAAATTTATATCTTAGATTTAAAATTTTTATACAAAACACTTTAAAAAAAAAATTTAAATCTAAGATATAATTTTTTTAAAAAAAGTTTCAAACAAGCTTATATAAAAAATAATTAATCTAATATTTTTTATTATTATTTTACTACTGATCACTGTCATAGTTAATTAATGACTTTTTTATATTCTGTATTCCACTGTCTGCTTCTTACAATTTTATTTATGTTTTATGTTAGTTTGTTTATATTTGTGTTTTTATTCTTCCATCTTTATATTAGTTTTTTATGCGTGTAACTTACACTTATAGCTCATACTTCTATAACAGCTTTATCGCTTTTGTATCCTTTTATTTTGGCCCTGATGAAGACCTAATGAAGGTGGCCAACATGTCAATCGCGAGGCCATTTTGGGTCGATCGTCGATCGCTCGCAATGTCTGGTATTCCTTGTACCATGGACTTTGAAGCGATTGTAGAATACAAAACTTTCAAGCAATAGTTTCAGACATATTTCATATGGGTCATAAGTTATTAATTATCCACGTTCTTTTAATTCCCCTGGACATGAGTTTTTTGGCCCTTTAAATAATTATTGTTTTGGTTATGGTGAGAAGCTTTACATCAGTATTTCAGTATGATTTGTACTAAACGAACTATTGATAGATTCGCAAAAAGTAATATTTATTAAGTTATATTATTCTTTTATGATACATTTTCATTGAAATTAAATTATTATCTGCCTCATCGTGCATTTTTATGACAATGGTTTCATATTTACGAACAAATATTACAACTTATACATTGCAGTTGATAAAACAATTAAATTGCATTTTATGTTAGAAAAAATCTTGACCAAGTGTCGGGAAATCGAATTTTTAAGGTAACGCATGTACGGTATGCTGCTGGAAATTTATAATCTCCATGAGCCTATATCTCGAAAACTAATAATAAGTTATTTAAAAAATAAAATATAGTTTTGAATATATATATACCATATCT
>NW_027108683.1:179716-181570 GCF_000696795.3 Halyomorpha halys | reverse complement strand
GAATTTCTTCATGTGCCTATATCTCCAAAACTTATTAAGTGATTTGAAAAATAAAAAATGTATTGAACACTTATTTTACTTATCTACCTATACCTGGCTGGAATGTACCTGACACTAAAACACAGTGTATAAACATAGTATGCATTTAACACCCCTTCTTCCCTCTTAGATTACCCCTATGGCAAATCGATCGTGACACACTAATAAAATAAAAAGTAGATGTTATATACAGAAAAATTGACAACCCCTGTTCTTCATTCCTTACATTGGATATTAATAAATATTTATATAAGACTTATTGTAATATAAATTCGAAAATTATTATTAATTTCTTTATTATATCTTTATTGAAATTTACAACTGTATATTATATAATACATTCAGTAAATTTGATCATAGTTAAAATGGAGTGTTACAGGCGTGTAGAGCAACTACCAATTGGTAGCACTCTTATGACATTTTACATTAGTAGGTCTCGTCTTTTCATCTTCTTTTCAGGCGCCTCAAAGGATTGTCAGGAATACAAGAGGATGCAAGGTTTGAAACTAGGGGGTTTGAGTGGTTAGGGAGTTCATAATAGAAGGAGTGATATATAGGTTCGGGCTAGATAGAGAAAATTAAGGTATGTATTTGTGTATGATCTTTATGTTTGATTTTATTTGTGACAAATAAGGAAGCTCAAGGGACCATTGAGGATTTTACGAAGGATTTTGGATTGTAAAGATTGGATACGAGGGATTAAATGGTTTAGTGGAGTCCTAAAGCTCAACTCCATATGACCAGATTGGCCTTATTACTGTCATGTAGATCAGTCTTTTTTAATGTGTTGGAAGTTTAGACCGTTTGTCTAGTAAGTGCTGTAATAGTCGACATCGTCGTGCAGTTTCCTGTCTTTTCAGTCTTGTGTGAGGATTCCAGGTTAATCGTTTGTCCAGATGTAGTCCAAGTTAGCGCATCTGTTCGACAGGGGTAAGAGTAACATTATTAAATGTAGGTTTACGACGAAGGGTAAAGGTGATTTGATGGGATTTGTTCGAAAACAAGATACAAAATTCTAATGGCCTGATTATTTAATCATGTACAGATTATTTTCGGCTTTAGGGCACTTACTCAACCTCCACAGGCTCAGTAACAGTGACGCGATAAAAGTACTACGTTGGGATCTCGAAACTTGTATAAACTTGTGTACACTTGTTATACTTTGTTTTATCTTCATTTACTTGCAAGCCGATTTTCTCTGCTTCTCTTATTAGAGTTTTTGAGAGCCTTGGTTACTTCCTAGGAACACAATTTCTTCCGTGTACGCTTGCATTTTATGTTTTATTCCAACGTGCAACCTACCACAAAGCATTGCCTGAATATGGGTGTACGTATTCAGTATTATTATGAACTATGTAAATATTCAGGAATATTGTGAAGCAATCTAAAACGTTTTAGCTAATGTTAAAAAATTTAATTGTTTTACTCTGGTTATCAAACCATCAATTTGTTTCAAAAATAGAACTAACACGTTTGTTGTAGAGTGTATTTTCATGCCGAATAAGTAAATAGTAATACAAAAATGTAAATATTGAACATAATAGACTATGATTGTGAAGAGTTTTATTGTTATTTTATTATTAAATTTACTTAGAAATTTTCATTTCATATTTTATTTTTAGTTTCTAATCTTGCATCCTCTTCCATTCCTGACAATTCTCTAAGGTGCCTGAAAAGAAGATGGCAACGAGACCAGCTAATGTAAAATGTCATTAGAGTGCTACCAATGGGTAGTTTTTCTACACGCCTGTAACACTCCAATTTAACTTAGATCTAATTTACTAAATGTACAGTTGTAAATAGAAATAAATAAAT
>NW_027108683.1:169987-179476 GCF_000696795.3 Halyomorpha halys | reverse complement strand
TAACAATTACCTTTATTTTTTTCTATTTATATTTTAATGAAAATCGAATACTCCTCCGAGATATTTGAATTCCTTCTGCAAGCAACTTTTTTAAGAAACTGAAATTCATCCTAATTCTTTATAAATTGTACGGTGAAATAGTATTAACTATTTAGATTATAGTATCATAGCATTACCTATTTAGATTATAGTATCATAGCATTAAGGCTGCATATTATTATATCAAATATATCTTTCATTAAAGAACAAGGCTTCTGCTATAACACTATACTATTTATAATTTCTGGTATTGAATAAAACTGAGTCTATTTTTTTTTTTTTTTCTTTTTCGGCCAAGACTCCCATTGGAGTCCTATACTGCCTAACCATGGTTGGGGGTCGAAGTTATTCATTTTGTGGGACCGCCACGCAATGAAAAAAGTCAACGTCCCAGGCCGGATTCGAACCGGCACCGCCAATAGACAGCAAATTGGTGAGACTGTGTCTTAACCACTGAGCTATGGGCGGCCCGAGTCTATTTTTAATGATGCCAAATAATGGATTTACACTCGAAACGTAGTTGATTTAAAGAAAAATAATTCAGAAACTTTTATTATTTTGAATTTACACCTTTCCAATTTCAACCATAACTTTGAATGTAAAACCAGATTTGATTTAAGCAGTGTGCTTTGAAAGAAGCGTGCACAACCTTAAATGAGTCGTTAAGTGAAAAAAATAGAAAAAAAAGGGATTTAACATCTTTTTCATCTCTAAGTCGCATAAGATAAACCAAGATGAAAAGGTCGGAAGTAGTTATTTTCTTTTCTTTTTTTTTTATTATTTACAGTGCTGATTAAAATAAGATGATTCTTTTGGTCCATACAGCCATTAAAAATTCAGTTTATTGTTGACAGCCATTGCAAGCTCAGCGACCGCAGCATTTTCGACGTAATCCACTGATATGATGTTGGGATACGCAGCCTCCGAGACTTCAGGCAATATCTTGTGGAAATTGCTGTTTGCTTCCTTGGCCAGCTTGCTGATACTCTTCCCCATCGGGCACATAGTTGCGTCAACTGCTTTCTGGGTCAAAGTCCACGATAAGAGGAAGTACCTCCTTGGCGACTCCTGCTTCATCTTGTTAATCTGATCCTGGAACATAGTCGACACCTTATCAGATTCCGCATACTTGTCATAGACCTGCATATTGCCCCAATAGAAATAGCCCCTGCCAAGACGGCCCCCAAGGTTGAGTCCACCATCGTTGGTTACGAAAAGTACCGCAGCTCTATTACCATGGTTAGTAAGATCTCCTAAAGTAATCGCAGGTATGTAGACGTTTCCTGGGGCAAAGAAAAGATTGTTTGTCCTGTCGAGGAGCTGAAACAGCCTTTCCCATTCTTCTTGGTTGAAACCTCTGTATTTCTTGCCAACATCTGTATTAAGAGAGTGCGACAAACTTATGATAACGACCTCTTTGTGGTCCCTGGTGAAATCATTGATGTCGTTGACGATTGATTCAATGAACTGGCCGTTCCCTCCTTGCCAAAAGCCACCGGGTATCTTACTGTAGTGTCCGGTCTTGAATTTTCCTCCAGATATGATAGGCCTAATGTCGAAGTACCTGACTCCCAGTTCAAGCTGCCTACGGACGCTCTGACTATGATTCAGGATGTTGCAGGGCTTAGCGAATGCAGTCCCTCCGGTGAGTTGGTTCATCCCAGAGTTATGTGTTCCTGGGATACAAATCCGCTGGAGTGGTCTTCCACCAAGTCGCCCCATGTTGAGCCTCATCCAGTTAGCCGTATCCAAAGCACTGCTTTCGACCAATAAGGCACTGAACAAGCATAGAAGCCACCGGGCAGTCCTTATTGTAACCATCTTGCACAACTGTAGATGCTGGGTTCTGTGAAGTAGTGCATAATTAATAGTGCAGTATAAGTAATATATTCAATATATGCATGTTTGGGGAATATATACAGCAGAAAAGGAAAAGGATATGCATAGTGATTAGAAAATATGAATACCATGAATGACAGGAATAGTTTAAGTAATGAAGATAAAGGCTGTACGAGAAAAGTAATAATAACATTTAGTAAGAGTAAATAACAAATAATAAGGTACATACATCCAGTTAGTAAATATATGTAACAGCGATGTTGAACCTGTTCAACCATTACCTTTGAACAGCCCCGATGAAGCCCTGCAAAGTGGGGCGAAACGTCGGAAAATAAATAGTTGTAAGCTATTTCTGTTTCTGTTTTGACCCCTGCAACTATTCATTGTTTCTTTTGGTTTGATATTTTTTTACTTTATTTTTAATAATTTACATTTTTATTTTAAATAATTTTCATTTTTTTTATATATTTACTAACTAGATCTTCATATGTATTTTGTTGTGTATTCTTTTCTCTTACTTAATTTTAATATCTCTCTTCTCACATAGCATATATTTTCTTATAATGGTTAAACTATTTATGAATGGAATAAGGTTCGGGTGCGGTAAAAAAAAAAAAAAAAAACTCAAATAGTAGATAATTATACCATACTACGTTTTTACATTTTATACCCCTGTTATTTTACACTTATGTTTTTTCTTTTTTTCCTTTTTGTAACTATAGACTTTGTATCTTTTTTAGCCCTGACGAAGCCCTGCAACGTAGGGCGAAACGTTGGCTCAATAAAATAGTATAATTATCTACTTTTTGAGTTTTTTTTTTACCGCACCCGGACCATATTCCATTCATCTACACACACGGCCAATCAATAATCTTCCAGTATTAAACTATTTATGTATTTCAACACTATTTATAAATCTATTAACGGCTCATTTCTAGGAAACGAAAAATAATATTTGAAAATTGAATGCTTTTAAAAAACAGAAGAAAATTGACCTCTTTTAGACGGAAAATAGTATTGAAAATTTTAAACTTTCAGTCACTTTAGAATTTAGTGTAACTTGTTCCAAAAACTTACAATTTAATTCGCAATTTGAATTTGTGATTTAAGAAAGCAGAAAACATTTTAGGAGGAAGTTTCTCATAATTCTTACGAATGTTTCCATCGGTTTATAAATTTAAGTAAGAGAGTTCTGGGACTGACACTAAACAAGTTTTGGGTTTCTAGTTTTACTCTCTGCTTGTAAATAGTAAAAAAAATAAAAATATTTTCACGTATACGCGCTATGTATTAAAAAGAAGTAGTTTGAGATAAAACTTATAACTTATAAAAAATAAACGATGGTTTAATGTGGGCGTGATATTGCTATTATGAATGATATTGAATGACGGGAACATAGATGTAAATTCTAAAACAAATGTTAAGTATGCATAAGACAATATTTAACATAATTATATTTCTGTTTAAGTTTTCTTTTATAATTTTTATTAATATACAGAATATTATAAAACACAATTTCAAGCTTAGTTGTTTTTTATTTAATATAAGGCCAATTAAAGGAGATCTGGTAATAATAATAAAAAAAATAACAGTATTAAAAAAATATTTTTATTAATTTTAAATAAAATTAAAATTTATATTATTGTATTGTTAGTTTGTTTGTTTTGAAAGGGCGTTTAACAGCCTGGTCATCAACGCCCGTTGGTTGTTGGCTTTGGTAAGGCCTAGTTGTTTTAGTCATAGCTTTGGTATGGTGTACTGATCCGCTCTAATTATAATTAAATTTGTGGCAATTATAATTTGTTTAATAATCGTATTATTAGTTTTATCGGAAGACAAATTTGTTTTTTTTTATTATACAATTTCAGAATGAAGAATCATTTTGGAACCACTTGTACCTAGCCCTGAAGTTCTGCAAAGTGGAGCGAAACGTTATTTACAAATAAATAATTTTCTTGATTTTTGTACCTTCCTTTACCTTTTCCCGTGCTATCTCCAAATTTTTTTTTAAATTTTAATATTCACAATTGAGTGAAATAAGAAATTCGTAATTGTAAACTTTATTTTTTTTTTTTGTTGGTAATATTTTTTAATTTTATGATGCCTAGGTTAGAGAAATTCAGATTATGAATTTCACAATATAAAATATTTAATTAAAATAAAATTATAATTTCGAATCTAAACCGGTACCTAATTTAAGAAAATTAAGAATGAAGATAGTAAATCTCGTCACTTACCTCAGTTAAGCATTGGACACAATGGGCCATGCGTTGAATGTTTTCTGCCTTTTAAACAGTGTTGGGAAAATGACACTTGTACAAATATTATTGGTACCACACATGCCAATAATCATTTTTCAATTTACATTATTGACATTCATTGTCTCTTCTTTACAGAACCATACTACAGCCAATAAAATAAAAAATTATGTCATAATCTAATTAATATAGTATAATATAAAAAATTGTGGCTCGAAAAACAGTATTACTTTAAGATAACAATAATAAATACAAATTTATATATAATAATTGTATTAGTTAATTAAATAATATCTCTCATATAATCATAGCAGTATTATAATATTTATAAGATTCCTTTTCAAAAACTTTGAGATAAATATTTATGAAAATCAGATACTTTTTTTTTAATCATTTGACTTAAAAGGAGAAAGGTTTTAAACAATTATTTTTTATTTAAACTTAGAATATCAACTGTTAGAGTATTTAATATAAAAAAAAAATGTGGAGGGAGGTTTATGCTTAAAATAATGATTTTTAAAATACAATGTTTATTCATTAATAAATCATTACAAAAATCGTTGTGCATAGTAATAGTTATTATTTACATTTCATTATAAAACCAACAAACTACAATTATTCTTCAAAATATAGGTCATCATAGTTATTTACTTTAATCCATCTTTCTGGCAGGAGTTGAATTTGGGGGTGACATCAAAAAATAAAAAGATGAACTATCCTATCGTACTTGTGGATTTATAAATGCAATAATTAATAATATAAATAAATTAATTAATGTTTTAATTTTTATCTTAAAAAAAAAGTATAATAAAATCACAACACTGACTTAGAATATATCTCGGCTAAAATCTTTGGGACTAGACAATCTATGAAAGTCGAAGATGTCAATTGCTTCTGCAAAAAAAGTTTATTGTATTTATCACGTATCATGTAATTTATTGCTTGGAGTTTTAGCATCACGCGTTGCTTCTCTCTTCCAATTCCTTGGAAACTCCTCTTTATATCTCCCTTCTGTTCACTTTTTTAACCTCCACCTTAGATAATGTAATCCTATAATAATAGGATAATACAAGGACCTCATATTACTGATGAAGAAAACTTTTGAAGATGAGTTTACATAGTCCAATTAAGTTCATTTTATTTATTTTTCTGTTTATATACATATAGAGATTTTATTTATTTGTTTTGTTTATTTTATTTTTTTAAATTTTTTGTATGAATTTGCTCATTTATCACTATTACCCGTTGCCCAAGGTTGTGGCAGATTATTAAATTTATCAATAAATAAATAAAGTTAAAAAAAAGGATGTGTTTACATATAGTCATACGTTGTAAAGACGCCCTCCTGAGTGCTGGGGAGCACAGTGTAAAATTGTACCCTTTTAAAATTATATGGTACCCTCCAAATAATTGTAAATAAATTTGTAATAAAGTTTGTAAATAAAATGTGAAGATTATTTGTAGCAACAATGGGCAATAACATAGTATTTCCTTTAAGATTTAATCTTTTGATTTTTTCGACTAAAAACTTTTCAATATAAAGTCCTAAGAATCGCAGTTAATGCACCTTGGTTCATAAGAAATAGCCAATTGCATCGCGAATTACAAATGGAGTCAATAGAGGATTATATCAAAAAACGGTTCATGAAGTTCCACTCCCAGATGCCGAGAGTTAAATGTTACAACCTGAGAAACCCAACCTCAACCCGAAGACTGAAGCCCAGACTGCTGCAGGACATTCTGTTATACATTTTAATAAATATAAAATTAATTCATTCATCATTATTTTTTGTTACTAATTTTTCTTTACTCTTTTATTAAGAAGCATTATTCGTATCTATTTATTTTATTTTTTCTTCTTTTAATAAGAACATTGTATATAGTTAGCTTTGTCTTTTGTACGAGACTATACCCCCTCCCCCATGATGTGAAGTCATTATTTATCATCATTTTGATTTGTCATCATTTATCAACTATGTAATCTTCTCCATGATGACGTAACTTTTCGTGGTTATCATCATTGTAACTACTCAAATGTCGCTACCATAAGCTCAACACAAAAGTCCTCACAATACTAAGAGTTGCACATAATGGGTCTATTCTTACGGCTGTTTGGCAGTTACCGTTGGCCCCATTTTTTAATTGTGTCTATTTGTTTTCTTTTATTATTTTTTTTTTGTGATTTCTGTCGGGTTTCAAGACTAATTAAAAGGGAATGTTTAAAAATTATTGTCTGATATTTGTCGATTGTTGGAATCATTCTGATATCTTCTTTATTATTTTTCAATCCTATTTGGAATGCAGCCCATTCTGATTCTGATTAGTTCTGAGTTGTAACGAATTTTAGAACTAACCGTGTTTAAAACAATATTACTATTTTATATAAGATTAAGTTTTTCTTTTCGATGACTAAATATATAAATGAATCTGTTCCATCGCCCCCCCCTCAACTTTAATTAATACCATTCATAAGATTTTCTGGTTATTTTCACTTTAGGCTTCTCCTGTTTCTGACTCCATACAATTTTTAATGATACAATATCTTATTATTGGAAGACAGATGAGATTTTCATATACTATATATAATATTATTCTTTTCTAGGTGCAAGTTAATTTCCTCATATATTTTAATATACTAGGCATAAGCTCCTCTGAAAATGAAACCGTTTGCGCCAAAATAAAAAATGTTTTGTCTGATATTGTTTATTTTTCAGTTTTGAAGAAAATGCTAATCATTTTTTAATGAAATCTCTATATCTTCAAGTGAGGTACACATGCTCAAGCTGGTGTAAGCATTCTTTATGCACAATTATACTAGTATATTTGTATATAATTACCGTACACACAATTTAACATGCTTATGTATTAGGCCTTTAAATATTGGTTATGCTTTCTCATTAATTATTATCCCAAAGGAGGCCATGAGTCAAACATGCCGTTGGTTGTTTGTAACATTTTATTAAAAACCTATTTCATGCGTTTTTCAGAAAAAAATACGAAATGCAGTTACGAGTATGCTCAATAGGTGCGCTATGTGTAACCTTTGAATTTCAAAAATTCAAATTTTGTAATAGATAAAAACGAATCAAATAACAGGTAATCAGTGATGAACTTATGAGTAAAGGGGCTTTATCAAACACATGTGAATGTGAAACATATTATAGTGAAACATATTATAGCAAATTCATTAGAAACAAGTTTAAAATAAAATTTTCGATTACATTATTATACAAGACCCTTTTCAGGAGGTTTTTATTTATAAATATTTTATTTGTAATAAGACTGCCCTACAGTATACTTTAATAATGTGGCTCTTACCCCTGTAGAACAGATTCGTTATCTTGGACTACATCTTGACAAACGACTAACCTGGAATCCTCACACAAGACTGAAAAGACAGGAAACTGCACGTCAATTTCTACTATTACAGCACTTACTAGACAAACGGTCTAAACTTACAACTCATTACAAAAGACTGGTCTACATGACAATAATAAGGCCCATCTGGACATACGGAGTTGAGCTTTGGGGCTCCACTAAACCTTCAAATTCTCTTGTATCCAATCTTTACAATCCAAAATCCTTCGTAAAATCCTTAATGTTCCTTATTTTTTTACTAATAAATTCATCCATAAAGACCTAAATGTTCCTTATGTAACCGATCTAGCCCAAACCCGATATCATTCCTTCCATAACAAACTCCCTAACCACCCAAACCCACTAGTTTCTAACCTTGCTTCCTCTTCCATTCCTGGCAATCCTCCGAGACGCCTGAAAAGAAGATGGCCTCGTGACCTTATATTGTAAACTGTTTTCAGAGTTCTACTACTGGGTAGTTTCTCTACATCCTGTATCATATCATTATGTCCTTATGATCAAATTTACTTGTATTTTTTATACAGTTGTAAATATCAATAAATAAATAAAAAAAAAATTGTAATAATTATAATTATGGCTAGAAAAAGTACACATGCCAACAAATACTGATTTTTAACACATTCACTGGCAACTACGAGATAATTCGTAGATCGCGTTTTATTTTTTTTTTATGCAAACTACGAGTTATCTCGCCCAGTGTTTATTTTTCATTTTTATGCAGCTATGATTGAACTTGAAATATATCAGTGCTGATATCGATAGTAGCCTTATGGGAAAAAAAATCAATGCTGACTTGCATTAACAGAAAATTTATTAATATCGAACAAAAAATATAATTATAAAAATTTGTTCAAATTAAAGATATAAAGTAATATTCTATTGTTTGTAGAACTTCTTAAAACAATCTTCTACACAAACGGCTGGCTTCTCTTTATAGGCTGGACAGAAATAACGCATTTCTCGGCGTTCTTTTGCTTGGGTACGGATATGGACGCGTATTTATGACTTAGCTTCAGAGAAGCGACAGGTCGAAGCGTCGAACTTGAAGTTGGATTATGCAAAGAGGTTTCTGTTACAGAAGCCAACTACGAAGTAAGATTCGCAAGACTACGAATCAAAACATTTGTAAGACCTTTTTTTATAATAACTATGAACTAGAATTAGACTTTTTAATAATATCACTTGATTAAATCAAATTGTCATTTCAGGCCAGATTTCTGAAAATTGCCGTGGGAATCAACGTGTTAAAATAATGTCTTCTAACAATAACTCGGTAAATTATGGATGCTGCAACCTATAATACAGCTCGGCACAAATTTTAGTGAGGAACTAGATCTCAAATTAGGATTTCTTTGACTGAAATAATAAACGAAAATGGATTTACTTGAATACAATTATTTTAAAAGAAATTGTAACCGGAACGATGTTGCGGATTTACAGAAAAAAAAGCTATTTATTTTTCTGTTAATATTTTTTATTTTTACATTTTTAGCTAATATTTATTATCTTGCTAGGTTTAAATATTTTTTTAAAAGAATTTTCTACTCGTTATTAGTGAATGTATTAAGATAGGTGTTAGGATAGCACCGGGCCTAAAAATATGTGGTGTGACGGTGGGGTATATTTTCTATTCCCTATATTATTTTTGGTACTATTATAAGTAAATATTTTAAAGGTAAGATAGGTAAGCCTGCTACTTAGTGTGCAAGTGTCGGTTTACACGCCGATTTCTGATTGCAGACACTTTTCAATTATGGTCGAAACTTTTTCAATTTAACTAATTTTTTTTTTTGTAGAATGGTGCCAAAACTGGAGGATTAAAATAAATTCCAATAAATCCCACCAAATCACATTTACCCTTAACGACGTAAACCCATGACCTCTTCCCCTACAATACCCTTTAATAATACCCCACTTATTCCTGTCGAACTGATCCGTTACTTAGGACTACATCTCGACAAACGACTGACATGGA